>NC_041382.1:727690521-727707780 GCF_002162155.2 Triticum dicoccoides | reverse complement strand
CGACGGTGGGGAGTGTTTTCGGGGCGGGCGGGGCGGCGCACCGCCGGCCGCGGGCGGCGGGGTGCTGCTGTTTGGCCGGCTCAGGGGGGTGGAGGTTGAAGATGAACCGCAGGCTCTTGATTTCGTATCCAACGCCTGCAAAATCGACTGACCAGAGATGAAAAAGTCAGTCGACCGACGTGTAGCCTCACCTTGCTAGTGCGTTCAGTTTCGACAGCAAAATTCAGTTTCGACAGTTAAGTTCAGTTTCGACAGTTAAGTTCAGTTTCGGAAGTTAAGTTCAGTTTCGACAGTTAAGTTCAGAGATGAATGGCTGATGTATTTTACATCTAGCACTTTGTGGTTATGTATTTTACGTCATGTATTGGATATGCTATTAGAATTCCACTCAGGTTAATGTTGTTCGTTGTCTCTCTTGTCCTGCTTTAGCCTCGGCGTCGTACAACTCACTGAAGCTGCTCAACGACGAAACCCTCCATCACAGCGGAGCAGTACCTCGAGCTCCATCTCCAGACGCCTAAGATCTTCTTCTCCTCCTCCGACAGCCAAGTCAGCCGGAGCATCCTCACCAGCCAACCCAATCACGCTGAGATCGACATGGCTTCGCCAAAGAGGTTGTACACTTGTTGCGTCTCTTTTTTACTCTACATGTTATATATATTGACCACTGAGCACTCGTAGTAACGGGAAATATGATTATTTTATCCTACTATATGACAAGCAGTGAGGTACCAGGCAACTTAGCTATCCGTGATGGACTCTCTTGAACGCCATCATTATTTATCTCTGCGCGTTTGAGCTATGCATTTGTCAATGGGCCTGGGAGTTGAGCTAGTATGGCAGTGGCCTGGGTCCAAAGTAATAAAAGTAGCACAAAAACATTTTTTAGTGTAGGATTTTCCTTGCTCAAGCCTGCCTACTAGAATCGCCAGTGCTTGAAAGGAAAAGTGAATGAAAAATATCGGAATTGGAAAGTTTCCTATGGTACTACTTTTCATGAATTTGGTGCAAAGGAATGGAGCAAAGGAAAATTGTAGGATTTGTTCCTTTAGTGTATCCTTGAACGAAAAACAGTAGGAATTCTAATTTCCACTTCTCCTCCTTTTCATATTCCTATTCATCAAGCACAAGACTAAGAGATAGTAGCATAATAGCATTATAATCGTACATTTTCTTGTGGTTTGACTTAATCTCACCATGCTTTTTTGCATCCTGTGATCTTCCAATTGTTGTGAATCAAACACCCAGATTGGCAGAAGTCCTGTGTTTTTAAATTCTCTATTTTGCACGTGCATTCCTATCCTATTCCTGTCTATTTCCTATCCCTGCATTGTTAGAATCCTCAAATTCAAACAAGCCCTTACTCAATTACTTATGTTACAGATATGTGTCAAAGAAAACCTTGTGTGGTTTGTCCTGCTCCTGCGGCGCTGTGTTCCACCCCAGCTCAGCTGATCCAACGACGGAAGGGTTCACCACAACAGGGATCCGCTCTCCAGACTGTCTTTCGCCGCCTCAGATCTTCTTCCCCGCCGCCGGCAGCCACGACAACTGCATTACCATCATCAACTGAGCAGATGACCTTGAGGACTACACGGGCCCACAAGAGAGGTCGCACTCTTCTGTGTCTGCTTATGTTATGCGTCGCTTAATATGATGACATGCTACATTATCGTCGTGTTCACCTATTAGACTCCGAGTCGGGTCCAAACTAATGCTGAAACTTGAGTTTTTAAATGGTTGTGGGGTACATATTGGGCCAGCAATCAGTACTATCTGTCTACTATCTGGTTAATCTCCGGTGTCTACTATGAGTTTCATGTTGGGTGCAAACAAACATTAAAGGAGCCATTATCTGTATTTTTTAACTAAAGCTATTATCTGCCTGCTATCATTGGTTTTGGGTCTATCCACAGTTTGCTACCATCACTCTGGATTTGTGCATGCACTCCTTACATAATCTCACTATGTTTTATTCCTATGCATGCCAGTTATTGCACACAATGGAACTAATCATGTAGAGCAAAGAGACGAGCCTTGCATGGCAATAAAATTTCATGCAGACGTCGTTCCATGGTGGGCGCAAAGGCAGCCCCCCTCCACCCATTTAGGATCGTAATCAAGAGGAAGATAACTGTTATGAGGGGGATTCAGAAGGAGAAGACCACTCCTATTTACCCCATGAGGTCTTCGCTCTAACTTGGCATGCTGATGTTGGTAATATCATGCATATGGTGCCTTGCATTGCTTACTGTATACATTAAAGATGTCATCTGCTTAGTTTAGACATGCTTTGTGTCAATGTCATGTGTTTAGTTTCTTTATCGTATATGTGAATCATGCAATGCCATCTTGTCTAGCCAGGCATCATATATGTGAATTTTGCAATGCCACCTTGGTTAGCCAATCATCTTATATGTGAATTATATCATGCCATCATCTTTTATTACGTGTTAAATTTGTCAACAATTTTAGTACATTCAATTACTCTTCCTGTGCATCAGCCATTTGGCATGGTCATGGAAAAATCTGGAGTGGAAACAAGGTCTTCAGAGTAGACAATGCTATCTAACGAAGCGCATGTCTTGCTGGTTACCGATAGCTCCTCAGAGGAGGATTCAGAGACAGATGACCAGTCATATCCCCCCCCCCCCGAGGTGCATGCCCTAACTTGGCAGGGTTATGTTGCTCATATTGTGCGTATGGTTTCTTGCATTGCTATGTCATTTGCTTAGTTTAGACATGCTTTGTGTGAATGCCACCTGTTTAGTGTCTAATTTTGAATTATGCAATGCCATCTTGTTGCAAGACATTATATATGTGAATTATGCAATGTTATCTTGTTGCAAGGCATTATGTATGTGAATTATGCAATGCCATGCTGTTTAGGCAAGCGTCATATATGTGAATTATGCAATGTTATCTTGTTGCAAGGCATTATGTATGTGAATTATGCAATGCCATGCTGTTTAGGCAAGCGTCATATATGTGAATTATATCATGTCGTCCTTTTTTGTATTTCTCATTGCTTTTGTCGGCAATGTTTGTATATTCAATTGCTCTTCCTGTGCATCAGCCATTTGAATTGGCGATGGAGAAATCTGGAGTGAAAACAAGGTCTTCAGAGCAGACAATGCTACCTGCTGAAGCAGATATCTTGCTGGTTACAGATAGCTATTCAGAGGAGGATTCAGAGGCAGATGACCAGTCCTAATATCCCCCTGAGGTGTATGCTCAAACTTGGTAGGGTTATATTACTCATATAATGCATATGTTGTATTGCAATGCTTAGTTTTTACATCATATACACAATATTGAATGCCATCTCCATAGTTGACACATCATATATGCGATTGCCCTCTGCTCACTTCCTTAGTATATAAATCATATATTTGAATTATGTCATGCCATGATGTTTACATAGACAACATGTATCTGAATTATGGCATGCCAACCCATTTTCTAAAGACATAATATAGTTATATCATCTCATCCTGTTTACATAGTCATCATATTTAAATTATGGCATTCTATCCGTGAATTATATCATGCCATCATGTTTCCATCGACGGCATGTTTGTGATTTATGGCATGCCAACCACTTTAATAGACACATCGTATAGTTATATCATGTCATCCTGTTTACATAGTCATCATATTTTGAAGTATGTCATTCTATCCTATTTAGTTAGCCATCATACATGTGAAATTGTGTCATGCTATCCTGTTTAACTAGCCATCATATATGTGAAATTATGTCCTGCTATTCTGTTTGCTTAGACAACATAAATGTGAATTATTTCATGCCCTGTTTTCTTCCCTACTATCCATTGCACCTGTCTATCTTACAATGTCTGTACATTCAATTACTTTTCTTGTTTATCAGCCATTTCAATTGGAGGGAGTTATGACAGTATCTGTGGGAGTAAAAACACGGTCTTCAGAAAAGATCGTGCTACCTGTTGATGCAGATAGAACTACGGTTGTACTTGCCCAAGAACCAGCCCCACCACACATAACCCACACTCATGCAGATTGTACCCCTACCCAGTTGGACAAAGAACCAGCTACACACCTTCTAACCCCAACCCTAGCAGATAGACACCCAGTTCCCGTTGACACAGCACCGTCTCCACCACAGAGCACCCAAACACGAGCAGTTAGTAAGGCAACTGCAGTGCCCAAATCACGAGGACCACCACTCCGAACCCGAAGTCAACGCTTAAAGCAAAAGAAGAATTGTTCTCAGGTCAGGTTTCGTAGCTATGGTTCATACTACTTTGCTCTTACATCACTGTATTTACTGATACCAACTAATTTCAAATTTGAAGGATGCAATTGAAACTCCAATGGCGCAACAGGTATGTTTTAAACCTGTTTCTTCAACATGTTTGGCTGTTTGCTGTTGTAACTTGCTCTATGTTGATTTCAGTTTCAATTGTATAAACAACTATGTTCTCATGACATGCACATTACAAGTGTTGTTATTGCTGTGTAGTTTCCCACACTTATATTCTGTCTATGCTGCTTTGTCTTAAATAGATATGATTCGAACCGTATCTATCTTGATTTGGTAACATAAACTAGAATGATATAGACCATACAATGACCATACTACATAGATATATGTTTGTTTCATGCTGTTATCCTGTCCACCTTACTACTGAACTGGTTTACCAAAATGAGTTTCATATACTACATTGTAAACCTGAGATGTGTTTGTTTGTTTCTCTTTTAGAACGCGTATAAAATATTGGAGAAGAGTACCCTGTTATGCAATGGTAAAGGAAGTAATGCAGATAAGGTTCAAGATAGTGAGACATCCCTGTTGGTCTCCAAGAAAGCTGATAAAAACTATATTGAAGACACTGAGACAACCATAAAGTCCTGTCTTGATGTAGTGTTCGAGTTACTGGCTACCACTGCTAGCACCAGCTCTTCGAACTCATTGCCTGAATCAGTTCAGCTTCTTGACTCTCAACTTCAAGTTGAAAGACATCGATCAGATGTTATGCGACAGGAAGCCGAAGGACTGAGGAAGTCCCTGCAGAATTCAGATGCATACTTTCTGGTGTAACAGCAAGCGCTGGAGGACTTAAGAGCCAAACAAGAGAAAGTTAATAAGCTTGCTAAGCATCTTGCCAGCATTATGGGTACCCAGGATATTGTTTCTTGAGCTCTTCTGAAGTGGTTTCAGTTCTGGACTTGTTTTGCTGCGGCGTTTATATGTTGCTGTGTTCCCTATATTTGCACTGGTGGCGAACTTTGATGCCCAGTGGATGTAATATGTATAATAGCCGTGATAGCCTAGTGTAAGTTGCTTGCTTATTTATTTCCTTGTTGTCTTGTTTATTTGTTTGCTTGTAGTCAGTGCAGTTCTTTTTCTGCGGTTTTCTAGTGGCTGCAATAACCTATTTTTTAAAACTAGGCCACAATAACCATGGGTTAATATTTACTATAGTGACACTGGGCCTCCTATGGGCCATAGAAACAGTGGGCCTTCTACGGGCCGTATAAACAGTGGGCCTTCTACGGGCCGTAGAAACAGTGGGCCTTCTACGGGCCGTAGAAATAATGGGCCTTCTACGGGCCGTATCATCAATGGGCCTTCTATTGGCCGTATCATCAATGGGCCTTATACGGGCCAAACAGGCCGCATTCTGGCCGTAAACGGGCTAGAGTTGGAATTGTCCGTTCATGGGCTGACCATAACGGGCCATCGTTAATAGGTCGTATTTGATGACGCTATGAAAACGGCCCAACGTATTAATGGACCACAAATGGGCCGACTGTAACCACGGGCTGAATTTGGCCCACAAGCAGAAAATGATAGTAACGGGCCGTAAGTAAACGAATGCTGGAAATGAGCCCAAGAATAAATGGGCTTTGAGAAGGCCGAAAGATAACATGGGCAGGAGACGGCCCAACGGAATAGCGGGCCATTAATGGGTATAAAGTGATACACTGTTCATTACGGGCCAGTTTCACCACGGGCCGTTAATGGGTGTAAAGTGATACACTGTTCATTACGGCCAGTTTCACCACGGGCCGTTAATAGGCCAAGAGTTACATAGGGCCTCATATGGGCCGAAAGACGTCATGGGCCAAACATGGGCCAGAAGTGAAAATGGGCTGGAATCATATTGGATGGCCCAGATGACGCTACTAGGCCTAATTCAGATAGGGCGTAACGGGCCTTGGGTTAGCGGGCTGTAAATGGGCTATATGCGAACAGGCCGTTAACAGGCTTTCCATGGGCCGGCCCACCATCTTTTGATCAAGTCAAATGGGCCGGTCTTTTCACAGGAATGGGCCTCTATTGGGTCGTGCCACGTGTCAACGTATCATAGGCGCCTTCTGTCCAATGAGTGGATGACATCTGTCCCGACAATGAGCCGACACGTGTTTCCTCCAGCCAATGATGATTTTACACGTGGAAAATCCCCATTTGTCGGGGCTGTTAATGGGTTATCGGATCCAAAACTCGACCTGATAGCTTAACGGTGTTCCGTTACGGTGGATGCCACGTGTCGGTCACCCTTGATGAAAGCACTTCTGTGACGCGCGATTTATCGTCATGGAAGTGGGCACTTCCGTGATGATAATTTTGGTAATGTCATGGAACACTTCTACGACAGCACAAGTATGACTATCTTGATTCTGTCATAAATTAGTCATGGATGTACATGCATGACAAAAAATGCGACCTACTGTGACAAACACGTATCATCACGGAAGTGTATTTTTTTGTAGTGCATGAACCTTGGTGTTGAGAAAAACTTAGTGCTTCCATGAATAAGACAAGACAAGGCCAATTGCATGTCCTGAATTCGTATTAGGATCAAGTGGAACAGATTATTAGTGTTCATGGAACAAACTAAGACTATGGGTGGAACAAAAAAATTATTGTTTGCAGATCACATCAGGACTACGAGTGTAACAACATTCAGAGTTAGTGGAACAAAATTCTAGTGCTTGTAGATCAAATCAGGAATATGAGTAGAACAAACATTTTATACTAGGACACAACTTTAGTGCTCATGGGACAACTCACGAGTATGAACCAAAAGAAGATATAGACTAACTAGAACACACTTTTGGTGCTCGCAAATG
This sequence comes from Triticum dicoccoides, assembly GCF_002162155.2. Taxonomy (NCBI): domain Eukaryota; kingdom Viridiplantae; phylum Streptophyta; class Magnoliopsida; order Poales; family Poaceae; genus Triticum; species Triticum dicoccoides. The sequence goes on along the minus strand of NC_041382.1, from coordinate 727,700,667 downwards.
AATCATGTCTACGAGAGAAACTTTTAGACCAAATGAAACAAATTTGTATTGCTCGAGTAGTAAATCGCGATACACGAAACACACATTTATACTAAGGGGAACATAAATTTGAGTGTGCACGGAACACATCATGACCACTAATGAAAAAAACTTTAGCTACCAACTTGCAACACACAAGAAATGAGTCAAGAACAAGTGAAGAGTTCACATAAATAGCCACATTAATCATTCATTCACAAGTACTGACAGGGTACCAAACAACCTACTACTTTGCTACATAACATTTCAGTTTCATGGCATGAATGAACTACACCACATTTTAGAAAAAATTGCAACCACCACTTCCTTTTTTCTAGATGAACAACCCTTATGCCAGGAGTGGTCATGGAATGAGTTATGGCAAAGGAGTCGATCCCGTAAGTGATTCTCTTATTCATTGACGACCTATGCCCTCTGGTCCATGATATGTCTCCATCATTTTGGACTCTAACTTGCATGATTTGAATGGAACTAACCCGGACTGGCATTGTTTTCAGCAGAATTGCTATGATGTTATTTATGTGCAGGAACAAAAGTTCTCTGAATGACCTGAAACTTCACAGAACATCTATTCGGAAATAATAAAAAATCCTTGCAAAAGATGAAGACCAGGGGGGCCACCACCTATCCATGAGGGTGGGGGGGCGCCCCCTACCTCGTGGGCCCCCTAGAGCTCCTCTGACCTCAACTCCAACTCTATATATTTGCTTTCGGGGAGAAAAAAAATCAGAGAGAAGAATTCATCGCATTTATGATATGGAGCCGCCGCCAAGTGATACGTCTCCGTCGTATCTATAATTTTTGATTGTTCCATGCCAATATTCTACAACTTTCATATACTTTTGGCAACTTTTTATACTATTTTTTGGACTAACATATTGATCCAGTGCCCAGTGCCAGTTCCTGTTTGTTGCATGTTTTTTTGTTTCGCAGAAAATCCATATCAAACAGAGTCCAAACGGGATTAAAACAGACGGAGATTTTATTTGGAATATATGTGATTTTTGGGAAGTGAAATCAATGCGAGATGATGCTCGAGGAGCCCAGGAGGTAGGGGGCGCGCCCCAGGGGGGGCAGGCGTGCCCCTGACCCTCGTGGCCACCCCGTAAGGCGGTTGATGCCCTTCTTTCGCCACAAGAAAGCTAATATACGGATATAGATCGTGTTAAATTTTTATCCCAATAGGAGTTACGGATCTCCGGGAATATAAGAAACGGTGAAAGGGAAGAATCTGAGAACGCAGAAACAGAGAGAGACAGAGAGACAGATCCAATCTTGGAGGGGCTCTCGCCCCTCCCGTGCCATGGAGGCCAAGGACCAGAGGTGAAACCCTTCTCCCATCTAGGGAGGAGGTCAAGGAAGAAGAAGAAGAAGGAGGGGGCTCTCTCCCTTTGCTTTCGGTGGCACCGGAGTGCCACCGGGGGCCATCATCATCACCGCAATCTTCACCAACAACTTCACCGCCATCATCACCAACTCTTCCCCCCTCTATGCAGCGGTGTAACCTCTCTCTTACCCGCTGTAATCTCTACTTAAACATGGTGCTCAATGCTATATATTATTTCCCAATGATGTATGGCTATCCTATGATGTTTGAGTAGATCCATTTTGTCCTATGGGCTATTTGATGATCAAGATTGGTTTGAGTTGCATGTTTTATTATTGGTGCTGTCCTATGGTGCTCTCAGTGTCGCGCAAGTGTGAGGGATCCCCGCTGTAGGGTGTTGCAATACGGTCTTGATTCGCTTATAGTGGGTTGCGTGAGTGACTGAAACACAAACCCGAGTAAGGGGGTTGTTGCGTATGGGATAAAGAGGACTTGATGCTTTAATGCTATGGTTGGGTTTTACCTTAATGATCTTTAGTAGTTGCGGATGCTTGCTAGAGTTCCAATCATAAGTGCATATGATCCAAGTAGAGAAAGTATGTTAGCTTATGTCTCTCCCTCAAATAGAATTGCAATAATGATTACCGGTCTAGTTATCGATTGCCTAGGGACAAATAACTTTCTCGTAACAAAAATCTCTTTACTAAAACTAACTTAGTTGTGTCTTTATCTAAACAGCCCCTACTTTTTATTTATGTAATCTTTATTACCTTGCAAACCTATCCAACAACACCTACAAAGTACTTCTAGTTTCATACTTGTTCTAGGTAAAGCAAACGTCATGCGTGCGTAGAGTTGTATCGGTGGTCGATAGAACTTGAGGGAATATTTGTTCTGCCTTTAGCTCCTCGTTGGGTTCGACACTCTTACTTATCGAAAACTGTTGCGATCCCCTATACTTGTGGGTTATCAAGACCTTTTTCTGGCACCGTTGCCGGGGAGTCATAGCATGGGGTGAATATTCTCGTGTGTGCTTGTTTGCTTTGTCACTAAGTAATTTTTATTTGCTGTTCTTAGTTGTTTTCTATCTTTAGTTATGGGTAGGAAACGCAAAATACCAAAAAAATAGTTGTACCTACTAAACCAGTGGTTGAAGAACCACTCAAAATCTATCACACTACTGAAGCTTATTACTTGGATCATCTTCGATCCCTATGTGCTCGTGCTGAAACCCCAACTAGCTTAGTTGAGGGCAAATCTTTAGATGAGCATGCTTGTTATGTGCGACACCGAATATCTAAAAAAGGGAAAATTTTACTGGGTCAAATTCATCGTTTGCAATGCTATGCTTGGAATTTATGCGAAATATATGATATTACTTGTTGTTCTGAAAACCCTAAGAAACACCTTCCCTATCAATGTGAGTTTAGTGATAATGGAATCGTATCTTCGTATGCTAAAGGTGTTTATAGTTACTATGATGTTCAACAAATTAAAGAATTTGTTGCTTTTAAGGGTGCTTATGAAATTGCTTCTTTGATTGAAACTATGATGCTACTCTTTACAAATCTGAAAATTTTGACATACTTAAATATTGCTATGATAATTATGCTTCTAATGCCTATGTTGAACCATACATTGAGGACTACCCTGCTGTCCAAGAAGAGACTAATATTTTGCAGGAGTCTATGGAAGAAGAAATTGATGAAACTGTGAGCTCATTGGATGAAAAAGATGAGGAGGAGAGCGAAGAACAAAAGGAGGAAGAGCGGATTAGCTACCCGTGCCCACCTTCTAATGAGAGTAACTCTTCAACTCATACGTTGTTTAATTTCCCTTCGTGCTTACCGAAGGATGATTGCTATGCTGATTGCTATGATCCCTTTGATTCTCTTGAAATATCCCTTTTCGATGATGCTTGCTATGCTTGTGGCCAGGATGCCAATATGAATTATGCTTATGGAGATGAACTTGCTATAGTTCCTTGTGTTAAACATGAAATCGTTGCTATTGCATCCACGCATGATAGTCCTATTATCTTTTTGAATTCACCCGACTACACTATATCGGAGAAGTTTGCACTTATTAAGGATTATATTGATGGGTTGCGTCTTACTATTACACATGATGATTTTGATAGATATAATATGCATGTGCTTGCTGCTCCTACTTGCAATTATTATGAGAGAGGAATTATATATCTCCACCTCTCTATGTTTCCCACATGATAACATTGCAAGAAACTGTTTATACTATGCATTGGCCTTTACTATGTGTGCATGAATTGTTCTTTTATGACATGCCGATGCATAGGAAGAGAGTTAGACTTCGTTGTTGCGTGATATATCTTACTTTGTGCTCACTACTAAATTACAAATCATTGTTAATTAAAATTGGCTTTGATATACCTTGGGATCCGGGTGGATTCATTACTTGAGCACTATATACCTAGCTTAATGGCTTTAAAGAAAGCGCTGCCAGGGAGACAACCCGGAAGTTTTAGAGAGTCATTTATTTCTGTTGAGTGCTTTCATATAGTTTAAAAATAACAAAAATAAAGAGGGGAACCCAAAACTTTTTCAAAAAGGAAAGTGAAAGTGAGAAAGACAAGCATTGTTGAAGTGGGAGAGCTCCTTGAACTTTGTTCATGCTCATGGCAACTTTGTGAATCTTGATTACAGAAACTTTTCAACAAAAATAATTATTCCCTTGTACAATTCCATTGTATTATAAAAATAATGTGCCAAGGTTTGCCTTTAGGATGTTTACTTTGCTTGTTGGTTTGTACGGTGCAGGACAGAAACTTTGGCTGTAGTGCGCAATTTTACATTTTTAGCTGGGACGTCAAATGGTACTGATTATTTTTGCACTGTCTTTCTATATAATTTTTTTATTTTTCCTAATTTTGGTAGAATTTTTCAAGTATCAGAAGTATGGTGAGTGTTCAGATTATTACAGACTATTCTGTTTTAGACAGATTCTGTTTTTGATGCATAGTTTGCTTGTTTTGATGAAACTATCAATTCCTATCAGTGGATGAAGCCATGGAAAAGCTATATTACAGTAGACACAATGCAAAAAAAATATGAATTGGTTTGCAACAGTGCTTAGAGTAGTGATTTGCTTTATTATACTAATGGATCTTACCGAGTTTTCTGTTGAAGTTTTGTGTGGATGAAGTGTTCGATGATCGAGAAGGTCTCGATGTGAGAAGAAGGAAGAGAGGCAAGAGCTCAAGCTTGGGGATGCCCGAGGCACCCCAAGTAAATATTCAAGGAGACTCAAGCGTCTAAGCTTGGGGATGCCCCGGAAGGCATCCCCTCTTTCTTCAACAAGTATCGGTATGTTTTTGGATTCGTTTCGTTCATGCGATTTGTGCAATCTTGAAGCGTCTTTTGCATTTAGTTTTCATTTTTATTTTATGCACCATGCTGGTATGAGATAGTCCTTGGTTGATTTATAGAATGCTCTATGCACTTCACTTATATCTTTTGAGTATGGCTTTATAGAATGCTTCATGTGCTTCACTTATATCATTTGAAGTTTGGATTGCCTGTTTCTCTTTACATAGAAAACCGCCATTTGTAGAATGCTCTTTTGCTTCACTTATATTTGTTAGAGCACGGGCATATCTTTTGTAGAAAGAATTAAACTCTCTTGCTTCACTTATATCTATTTAGAGAGATGACAGGAATTGGTCATTCACATGGTTAGTCATAAAATCCTACATAAAACTTGTAGATCACTGAATATGATATGTTTGATTCCTTGCAATAGTTTTGCGATATAAAGATGGTGATATTAAAGTAATGCTAGTGGGTAGTTGTGGATTAGTAGAAATACTTGTGTTGAGGTTTGTGATTCCCGTAGCATGCACGTATGGTGAACCGTTATGTAACGAAGTCGGAGCATGATTTATTTATTGATTGTCTTCCTTATGAGTGGCGGTCGGGGACGAGCGATGGTCTTTTCCTACCAATCTATCCCCCTAGGAGCATGCTCTTAGTACTTTGTTTCGATGACTAATAGATTTTTTCAATAAATATGTGAGTTCTTTATGACTAATGTTGAGTCCATGGATTATACGCACTCTCACCCTTCCACCGTTGCTAGCCTCTCTAGTATCGCGCAACTTTTGCCGGTACCATAAACCCACCATATACCTTCCTCAAAACAGCCACCATACCTACCTATCATGGCATTTCCATAGCCATTCCAAGATATATTGCCATGCAACTTCCATCATCATCATATACATGACTTGAGCATTCATTGTCATATTGCTTTGCATGATCGTAAGATAGCTAGCATGATGTTTTCATGGCTTGTCCGTTTTTTGATTTCATTGCTACGCTAGATCATTGCACATCCCGGTACACCGCTAGAGGCATTCATATAGAGTCATATCTTTTTTCTAGTATCGGGTTGTAATATCGAGTTGTAAGTAAATAAAAGTGTGATGATCATCATTATTAGACCATTGCCCTAGTGAGGAAAGGATGATGGAGACTATGATTCCCCACAAGTCGGGATGAGACTCCGCATGAAAAAAAGAGAGAGAAAGGCCAAAAAAAAGAGGAGGCCCAAAATAAATAAATAAATGAGAGAAAAATAGAGAAGGGGCAATGTTACTATCCTTTTACCACACTTGTTCTTCAAAGTAGCACCATGTTCTTCATATAGAGAGTCTCTTGAGTTAGTGGGAATTTTCATTATAGAACTTGGCTTGTATATTCTGATGATGGGCTTCCTCAAATGCTCGAGGTCTTCATGAGCAAGCAAGTTGGATGCACACCCACTTAGTTTTCAGTCTGAGCTTTCATACACTTATAGCTCTAGTGCATCCGTTGCATGGCAATCCCAACTCACTCACATTGATATCTATTGATGGGCATCTCCATAGCCCGTTGATACGCCTAGTTGATGTGAGACTATCTTCTCCTTTTTGTCTTCTCCACAACCACCATTCTATTCCACCTATAGTGCTATGTCCATGGCTCACGTTCATGTATTGCGTGAAAGTTCAAAAGGTTTGAGAATGTCAAAAGTATGAAACAATTGCTTGGCTTGTCATCGGGGTTGTGCATGAGGTGAATATTTTGTGTGGTGAAGATGGAGCATAGCCAGACTATATGATTTTGTAGGGATAACTTTCTTTGGCCTTGTTATTCTGCAAAGACATGATTGCTTTATTAGTAGGCTTGAAGTATTATTGTTTTTATGTCAAATGATAGACTATTGCTTTGAATCACTCGTGTCTTAATATTCATGCCATGATTAGATATGTGATCAAGATTGTGCTAGGTAGCATTCCACATCAAAAATTATCTTTTTTATCATTTACCTACTCGAGAACGAGCAGGAATTAAGCTTGGGGATGCTGATACGTCTCCATCATATCTATAATTTTTGATTGTTCCATGCCAATATTCTACAACTTTCATATACTTTTGGCAACTTTTTATACTGTTTTTGGGACTAACATATTGATCCAGTGCCCAGTGCCAGTTCCTATTTGTTGCATGTTTTTTGTTTCGCAGAAAATCCATATCAAACAGAGTCCAAACGGGATTAAAATGGACGGAGATATTTTTTGGAATATATGTGATTTTTTGGAAGTGAAATCAACGCGAGACGATGCTCGAGGGGCCCACGAGGTAGGGGGGCGCGCCCCTGACCCTCGTGGCCACCCCGTAAGGCGGTTGATGCCCTTCTTTCGCCGCAAGAAAGCTAATATCCGGATAGAGATCGTGTCAAAATTTCAGCCCAATCGGAGTTACGGATCTCCAGGAATATAAGAAACGGTGAAAGGGAAGAATCTGAGAACGCAGAAACAGAGAGAGACAGAGAGACAGATCCAATCTCGGAGGGGCTCTCGCCCCTCCCGTGCCATGGAGGCCAAGGTCCTGAGGGGAAACCCTTCTCCCATCTAGGGAGGAGGTCAAGGAAGAAGAAGAAGGAGGGGGGCTCTCTCCCCCTTGCTTCCGGTGGCGCCGGAGTGCCACCGGGGGCCATCATCATCACCGCAATCTTCACCAACAACTTCACCGCCATCATCACCAACTCTTCCCCCCTCTATGCGGCGGTGTAACCTCTCTCTTACCCGCTGTAATCTCTACTTAAACATGGTGCTCAACGCTATATATTATTTCCCAATGATGTATGGCTATGAAATGATGTTTGAGTAGATCTGTTTTGTCCTATGGGCTATTTGATGATAAAGATTGGTTTGAGTTGCATGTTTTATTATTGGTGCTGTCATATGGTGCTCTCCGTGTCGCGTAAGCGTGAGGGATCCCCGCTGTAGGGTGTTGCAATACATTCATGATTCGCTTATAGTGGGTTGTGTGAGTGACTGAAACACAGACCCGAGTAAGGGGGTTGTTGCGTATGGGACAAAGAGGACTTGATGCTTTAATGCTATGGTTGGATTTTACCTTAATGATCTTTAGTAGTTGCGGATGCTTGCTAGAGTTCCAATCATAAGTGCATATGATCCAAGTAGAGAAAGTATGTTAGCTTATGCCTCTCCCTCAAATAGAATTTCAATAATGATTACCGGTCTAGTTATCGATTGCTTAGGGACAAATAATTTTCTCGTAACAAAAAGCTCTTTACTAAAACTAACTTAGTTGTGTGTTTATCTAAACAGCCCCTACTTTTTATTTACGTAATCTTTATTACCTTGCAAACCTATCCAACAACACCTACAAAGTACTTTTAGTTTCATACTTGTTCTAGGTAAAGCAAACGTCAAGCGTGCGTAGAGTTGTATCGGTGGTCGATAGAACTTGAGGGAATATTTGTTCTGCCTTTAGCTCCTCGTTGGGTTCGACACTCTTACTTATCGAAAACTGTTGTGATCCCCTATACTTGTGGGTTATCACCAAGCCCTAAAACCTCTCGGGAGGGCTGATCTGGAGTCCGTTCGGGGCTCCAAAGAGGGGAATCCGCCGCCATCGTCATTATCAACCATCCTCCATCACCAATTTCATGATGCTCACCGTCGTGCTTGAGTAATTCCATTGTAGGCTTGCTGGACGGTGATGGGTTGGATGAGATCTATCATGTAATCGAGTTAGTTTTGTTAGGGTTTGATCCCTAGTATCCACTATGTTCTGAGATTGATGTTGCTATGACTTTGCTATGCTTAATGCTTGTCACTAGGGCCCGAGTGCCATGATTTTAGATCTGAACCTATTATGTTTTCATCAATATATGAGAGTTGTTGATCTTATCTTGCAAGTCTATAGTCACCTATTATGTGTTATGATCCGTTAACCCCGAAGTGACAATAATCGGGATACTTACCGGTGATGACCGTAGTTTGAGGAGTTCATGTATTCACTATGTGTTAATGCTTTGGTCCAGTACTCTATTAAAAGGAGGCCTTAATATCCCTTAGTTTCCATTAGGACCCCGCTGCCACGGGAGGGTAGGACAAAAGATGTCATGTAAGTTCTTTTCCATAAGCATGTATGACTATATTCGGAATACATGCCTACATTACATTGATGAATTGGAGCTAGTTTTGTGTCACCCTAGGTTATGACTGTTACATGATGAACCGCATCCGGCATAATTCTCCATCATCGATCCATTGCCTACAAGCTTTCCATATATTGTTCTTCACTTCTTTACTTTTCCGTTGCTATTGCTATCATCATTACAGAATACCAAAAACATTACTTTTGCTATTGTTACCTTTTGATACCATTACCACTACTATCATATTACTTTGCTACTAAATACTTTGCTGCAGATATTGAGTTTCCAGGTGTGGTTGAATTGACAACACAGCTGCTAATACTTGAGAATATTCTTTGGCTCCCCTTATGTCGAATCAATAAATTTGGGTTGAATACTCTACCCTCGAAAAATGTTGCGATCCCCTATACTTGTGGGTTATCAAGACTATTTTCTGGCGCCGTTGCCGGGGGGCATAGCTCTATTCTTTGAGTCACTTGGGATTTATAACTTCTTATCATTATGAAGAACTTGAGAGATCCTAAAACCAAGATTTATCCCTCAACTACGAGGGGTGGTAAGGAACTTCCATCTAGCTCTACACTTGATTCACCTTCTGTTTTGAGTAAGCTTGCGACACCTAAACATGCTTCTGCTATTCATTCTGATATGTCGCATGTTATTGATGATGCCACTTCTGCTATGCATGATACTTATGATGAAACTACTTCTATGCTTGATACTACTGTGCCACTTGGTGAATTTCTTGATGAACAACTTGCTAGGGTTAGAGAGAATGAAAATATTGAATCTGGTAATATTGATGAAAGTGATGATGAAGACTTGCCCGTTATTCCCAAGGGTTATGTTTTTTATAAAGAAGCTTCTTTAGCTATTTTGGCTTGCAAAGATAGTTATGAACTTAAGAGGTTATTAGCTAAATGGAATAAGCAATCTCTAAATGCTAGGATGAAACCTGACCCTGCTTTTGCTACTTCACCTATCTTTGTTACTGATAAGGATTATGAATTCTCTGTTGATCCTGATATAATTACTTTGGTTGAATCTGATCCTTTTCATGGATATGAATCTGAAACTGTTGTGGCACATCTTACTAAATTAAATAATATAGCCACCCTGTTCACTAATGATGAGAGAACTCATTACTTTTATATCCTTAAAATATTTCCGTTCTCATTAAAGGGTGATGCTAAGATATGGTTTAATTCTCTTGATCTTGGTTGTGTGCGTAGTCCCCAGGATATGATTTATTACTTATCTACTAAATATTTTCCTGCTCATAAGAAACAAGC
>NC_041382.1:727595777-727690016 GCF_002162155.2 Triticum dicoccoides | reverse complement strand
TATATATATATATATATATATATATATATATATATATATATATATATATATATATATATATATATAATTTCGTGCAAATTGAAGAAGAGATTCTCCCACAAGCTTGGGGGAGGCTTCTCCGATTACTTAATGCTTTGCCTGATCATCCTCTTAAGAAAAATGAAATACTTGATATCTTTTATAATGGACTAACCGATGCCTCCACAGATTACCTGGATAGTTGTGCTGGTTCTGTTTTCAGGGAAAGAATGCCGGATGAAGCTGAAATTCTATTGAATAATATGTTGACAAATGAAAATAATTGGACACTTCCTGAGCCAACTCCTGAGCCTATTCCTAAACCAACTCCGAAGAAGAGGGGTGTTCTATTTCTCAGTCCTGAAGATATGCAAGAGGCAAAGAAATCTATGAAGGAAAAAGGTATTAAAGCTGAAGATGTTAAGAATTTACCTCCTATTGAAGAAATACACGGTCTTAATTTACCGCTTGATGAAGAAACATATGATCTTAATACTTCATCTATTGAAAAAACTCATGGTCTTCATAACCCGACACAGGTAGTAAAGGTAAATTCTCTCTATAGATATGATAAAGCTGAAATCCCATTTACTAAGTTTGCTAGCCCATGCTTAGATGAGTTTGACAATTTCATTGTTAAACAAGAAAACTTTAATGCTTATTTTGGTAGACAATTGAAATACAATTCAGATATGCTTGAACACTTGGGTAATTATATGGCTAATGTTAAAGGTGAACTTAAACTTATTGGTAAACATGCTTCTACGGTTACCACTCAAGTAGAACAAGTACTTAAAGCTCAAAATGATTTGCTCAGTGAATTGAATAGTAAGAATAATGATAACGTTGTTAGAGTTATGACTAGAGGTGGTAGAATGACTCGGGAACCTTTGTATCCTGAAGGCTACCCTAAGAGAATTGAGTAAGATTCTCAGAGAAATAATGTGGATGCACCTAGTCCTTCTAATAGGAAGAAAAAGAAAAATGATAGGACTTTGCATGCTTCTAGTGAACCTATTACTGAAACACCTGAGAATCCAAATGATATTTCTATTTCTGATGCTGAAACACAATCTGGTAATGAACCTGAAACTAGTGATAATGTTAATGATAATGTTCATGGTGATGCTCAACCTAGTAATGATAATGATATAGAAATTGAACATGTTGTTGATCTTGATAACCCACAACCAAAGAATCAACGTTATGATAAGAAAGACTTTGTTGCTAGGAAACACGGTAAGGAAAGAGAGCCTTGGGTTCAGAAACCCATGCCTTTTCCTCCCAAACCATCCAAGAAAAAGGATGATGAGGATTTTGAGCGCTTTGCTGAAATAATTAGACATATCCTTTTGCGTATGCGATTAACTGATATGCTCAAAATGAATCCTTATGCTAAGTATATGAAAGATATTGTTACAAATAAAAGAAAGATAACGAAAGCTGAAATTTCCACCATGCTTGCTAATTATACTTGTAAGGGTGGAATACCATAGAAACTTGGAGATCCAGGTGTACCAACTATACCATGCTCCATTAAAAGAAACTATGTTAAAACTGCTTTATGTGATCTTGGAGCCGGTGTTAGTGTTATGCCTCTCTCTTTATATCGTAGACTTGATTTGAATAAGTTGACACCTACTGAAATATCTCTGCAAATGGTTGATAAATCAACTACTATACCTGTCGGTATTTGTGAGGATGTGCCTGTTGTAGTTGCAAGTGTTACTATTTTAACGGACTTTGTTATTCTTGATATTCCCGAGGACGATAGTATGTATATTATTCTTGGAAGACCCTTTTTGAATACTGCAGGGGCTGTTATTGATTGCACTAAAGGCAATGTCACTTTTCATGTTAATGGTAATGAGCATACGGTACACTTTCCGAGGAAACAACCTCAAGTTCATAGTATCAACTCTATTGGAAAAATTACATCGATTATATTTGGAGGTTTTGAATTTCCTCTTCCTACTATCAAGAAGAAATATGATATTCTTATTATTGGGGATGTGCATATCCCCGTTGAAGTAACATAGTGTTATTCGAAATTTCTCCGGTTCCATGTTATTCGGAATGAGTTCGTTAACAAGACTTGATCAACCTTGTTAGTGGATTCCTTTTGATGAGCATGAGATGGATGAAACTAGAAGGCACAACCTTCTATACCCTCTTTCTACTTTCTGTTATTTAGTTGAAATAAAGTAAAAATAGTATTTTTCTGTCTGTTATCTGATTTATCCGTGCAATATAAAAATACCCCGAAAATAAAAGTTCTCCAAATGCCCTGAAATTTAAATATGATTTTTTTCTGGAATATTTGAGAATATTTGGCACTGAGAACACAACAGGAGGAGTTGGCACCTGGCCGCGAGGGTCAGGGGCGCGCCCTACCCCCCTGGGCGCGCCACCTGCCTCATGGGCCCACGGTGGCCCTCCTCCACTTATTCCTGCACCCACACACTTCTTCTTCCTCTCACAAACACAGATATCTAGTTCATACCCGAGTCCAAGCTCATTTTGCTGCCATTTTCGACCTCCTTGCTCAAAGCACTTCTCACAAAACTGCTTGGGGGGATTGTTCCTTGGTATGTGACTCCTCCATTGGTCCAATTAGTTTTTGTTCTAGTGCTTTATTCATTGCAAATTTTTGCTGCTTAGGTGACCCTGTTCTTGAGCTTGCATGTAAAATGTATATGGTTCCAAGTAGTTTTGATGCATGATATAGGCTTTAGGCACTTGTAGGAGTAGTTGCTATCAATATTATTGAGCTTTGTTCACTTTTATTTTGAAGTTACTAAAAATTTCAGATTTTTTCAGAAAATAATGAAGAGAATTTTGAGGGGCTCATCGAGCCAAAGCTCGAAGGAAAATGCACATAAGCCCAAGTATAATCTGCCTCGCACCACGGAGGTTCGGCCGTGTGAATGGCCTTCCGATGATTTCTTGAGAGCAGCCGGGATTTATGACGATTTTTATGAATTGGCTAAGAATGTAGGCCTCACCGCCTTCCTCCACGACCAACGTGAACAGTACCTCTTACTCACAAATACCTTTGTGCAAAACTTTCATTTTCATTCTAGGAGCTCACCACCTACGGTGGAGTTTTATTTATATGATGAGCATAAGGAGACGTCACTTTATGATTTTTGTCGGGTTTGTTTGGTCCCTTTCGAGGGCACGACAGAGTAACCACATCGCGGCGATGTGGATGGGTTTATTGATACCATCACTGTAGGGGAAACGAGGAAGGTCTCTGATGCACGAATCACTAGCATACATTTTCCTGTTTTACGCTACTTTGCAATATTTGCTAGTCGTTGCTTAATTGGTCGTGGAAATTGTGGAAACCTTAGTGTTCCTGATATTATTATTTTGTTCCACGGTTTATTCAGTGATAATTCTGTTAGTATGGGCGGTATTATTGCTAAACGGTTCATTCTGAACCGTAAAAAGGGCCCCATCTTTGGAGGCATCTATGCTTCACGCCTAGCTGCACATTTTAACATACCTATTAGGCATTATGAGAAGGAAAAAAAATTGCTGCCCCGTGTTTATTTAGATTATAAGAGTATGGTGGCACATGATTTTATTGTTAAGAATAGGGAAGGAGAGCTTAAATACAAATTGTTCTTTGATAAACATCATCCTGAGACTATTACTCTGCCTGCTCCTTCCTTGTTTGATTTATCTTCAGGCCAGTACCTTGTTCCGTTAGAGGCTATTCACGCCTACCGGAACCCTACATCAGCCACAGAGCCAGAGTCAGAACCACAAGTTGATCCTCCATGACAGTCTAATTACCATTGGGATCCGGATATGATTGCCAACCAGTGGCAATCAGAGTCTTCTTCTTCGCAGTACGACCCCAAGTATTACTATGGATATCCGCCAGGCCAACTGTGGCCATAGACCAACTTAGGCCAAAAGCCTAAGATTGGGGGAGTACGTATTCCCACCGACATTACATTTATGTTCACACACTCAATGCTAGATGTCGGTGCTCATACTTTTTCATTCTATCATCCATGCTAGTTTATTTTCCTTTTTATGCTCTCTTCTTGTGTGTTTGGTAAACCTTAAGAAAAACCCATAAATTAGTTGTAGCTTTTAATTAGTTTACTTTCCATGCTTGTAGTAGTAATTAAAAAGAAAACCCAAAAAGATTCCATGTTGTTCTTTTGCTTGTTGGGAGCTTTCCCGTGTAAATAGTTTTATTTCTTTTCTTTTCTTTGGGGGTCGATAGGAGAAGGCCATAATTAAATTGTTGAAGTAGCTCTTATATGCATTATTGTTGATCCGACAAAAGAGCCCATATTACCTTGTCTTCTCCTGTTTATTGAATGCTTGCAGATTCCACCTTAGTCAAATGCACGTGCGCTATTATTATTATTCACACTATTCCATCGTGCAAGTGAAAGGCAATTATGACAATATACGATGGACTGACTGAGATGAGAAAAGCTGGTATGAACTCGACCTCTCTTGTTTTTGTAAATATGATTAGTTCATCGTTCCTGATCCAGCCTATTATGAATAAACATGTTTACAATGACAACTAGAGATCATAGTTTCTTGTGCCATGCTTGATTAGCTAGGATCTTATAATGGTTTACCTTGCGTGCCAACATGCTATTAAAATGGTTGTGATGTGGTATGATAGGGTGGTATCCTCCTCTGAATGATTTAAGTGACTTGACTTGGCGCATGTTCACGCTTGTAGTTGAAACAAAATCAACATAGCCTTCACGATATTTATGTTAATGGTGGATTATATCCTACTCATGCTTGCATTCGGTGTTGATTAATTTTAATGCATGTTCATGACTGTTGTCGCTCTCTAGCTGGTCGCTTCCCAGTCTTTTGCTAGCCTTCACCTATACTAAGCGGGAATACTGCTTGTGCATCCAACTCCATAAACCCCAAAGTTATTCCATAAGAATCCACCATACCTACCTATATATGGTATCTACCTGCCGTTCCAAGTAAATTTGTATGTGCCAAACTCTAAACCTTCAAATAAATATCCTGTTTTGTATGCTCGAATAGCTCATGTATCAACTAGGGTTGTCCGTATCTTCCATGTTAGGCGGGTTATTCTCAAGAGGAGTGGACTCCGCTCCTCACTCACGAGAAAGTGGCTAGTCACCGGGATGCCTAGTCCCATGCTTTATGCAAATCAAATCAAAGTAATTGCAAAGAAAACTCCTCCTAGGACTCTTGTTAGTTGGAGGCACTCGTTGTTTCGAGCAAGCCATGGATTGATGCTTGTTGGTGGAGGGGAGTATAAACTTACCATTCTGTTTGGGAACCGCCTATAATGTGTGTAGCATGGAAGATATCGCCATCTCTTGGTTGTTATGTTGAGAATGAAAGTATACCGCTCCAAATATTATTCATCTCTATTTCAAAACTGAGCTCTGGCACCTCTACAAATCCCCGCTTCCCTCTGCGAAGGGCCTATCTATTTACTTTCATGTTGAGTCATCATCTTCTTATTAAAAAGCACCAGTTGGAGAGCACCGCTGTCATTTGAATTCATTACTGTTAGTTTACATTGAGGATGACTTGACTGGATCTCTTTTACCATGAATTACAATGTCTAGTCAGTCCTGGATCTTTAAAGGTGCTCTATATTTATGTTTTGCGGTCTCAGAAAGGGCTAGCGAGATACCATCTTGTTATATCATATTATGATTGTTTTGAGAAAGTGTTGTCATCCGAGATTTACTATTATTGCTTGCTAGTTGATTATGCCATTGATATGAGTAAACTTGAGACCTAAGCGTTATTGTGAATGTGGTTAGTCATAATCTTTGCTGAAAACTTGAATGATGGCTTTACATATTTACAACAACAAGAGCAAACAGAGTTTGTAAAAGTTTTTCTTTATCACTTTCAGTTTGTCAACTGAATTGCTTGAGGACAAGCAAAGGTTTAAGCTTGGGGGAGTTGATACGTCTCCGTCGTAGCTACTTTTCCAAACACTTTTTCCCTTGTTTTGGACTCTAACTTGCATGATTTGAATGGAACTAACCCGGACTGACGCTGTTTTTAGCAGAATTGCTATGGTGTTATTTATGTGCAGGAACAAAAGTTCTCGGAATGACCTGAAACTTCACGGAACATCTATTCAGAAATAATAAAAAATCCTTGCAAAAGATGAAGACCAGGGGGGCCACCACCTGTCCACGAGGGTGGGGGCGCGCCTGCCCCCTAGGGTGCGCCCCCTACCTCGTGGGCCCCCTGGAGCTCCTCCGACCTCAGCTCCAACTCTATATATTTGCTTTCAGGGAGAAAAAAATCAGAGAGAAGAATTCATCACGTTTTACGATAGGAAGCCGCCGCTAGGCCCTAAAACCTCTCGGGAGGGCTGATCTGGAGTCCGTTCGGGGCTCCGGAGAGGGGAATTCGTCGCCATCATCATCATCAACCATCCTCCATCACCAATTTCATGATGCTCACCTCCATGCGTGAGTAATTCCATCGTAGGCTTGCTGGACGATGATGGGTTGGATGAGATCTATGTAATCGAGTTAGTTTTGTTAGGGTTTGATCACTAGTATCCACTATGTTCTGAGATTGATGTTTCTATGACTTTGCTATGCTTAATGCTTGTCACTAGGGCCCGAGTGCCATGATTTCAGATCTGAACCTATTATGTTTTCATCAATATATGAGAGTTCTTGATCCTATCTTGCAAGTCTATAGTCACCTATTATGTGTTATGATCCATTAACCCCGAAGTGACAATAATCGGGATACTTACCGGTGATGATCGTAGTTTGAGGAGTTCTTGTATTCACTATGTGTTAATGCTTTGGTCCGATACTCTATTAAAAGGAGACCTTAATATCCCTTAGTTTCCATTAGGACCCAGCTGCCACGGGAGGGTAGGACAAAATATGGCATGCAAGTTCTTTTCCATAAGCACGTATGACTATATTCGGAATACATGCCTACATTACATTGATGAATTGGAGCTAGCTCTGTGTCACCCTAGGTTATGACTGTTACATGATGAACCGCATCCGGCATAATTCTCCTTCACTGATCCATTACCTACGAGCTTTAGATATATTGTTCTTCGCTTATTTACTTTTCCGTTGCTATTGCTATCATCACTTCAAAATACCAAAAACACTATAAAGCATGGTAGAAAGGTTACTCCATCGTCCGGAGAGGAAGCTGGTTCTGGCAATGTCATAGACATGGAGTCAGTCGAGAACAGTGACCAAAATGTCGTTAGACAAGCTGCTTTGTCTATCATCTCAATTCCTTTCCCTATGACTCCTGGTATATAGAGCATCGTCTAGGAAGGATAGATGGATAGCCACAGATCGTCGAAGAAGGGATGCGTACATGAATCTGGTAGTAGATGGCTCGGGAATCGATGGTCTTGTACGTATGAGGTCTGGTGGCTTCTGATGTGACTAACTGACCAATTTATATTGGCTTTATTTCGCATCTTCGGCTCCACCTCCTAGAGTTGCTATAGCGCACTCGTTGTGAGCGTTAAGGGAGCTATCATTCATGTCGTGTGGGCTAATCCAATATCTTGGATCGCTAGCTCCTATAGTGTACTCCCTTCGTCCATTGAAAAATGTACATATAGAAAATTTAGGACAATTTATGGAAGGAGTAAAAATGCATTGTAAAAGTGCAAGCCACCATCTCTCTCCTCTTTAATTACCTAACCCCAATGAGCTAAGTGCATCTAGAAATTAAGGAGACCGTGTGTAGAATGTTATTGTTCTTGATTACCGTGTGATGGGAGAGAAACATTTTTTCCTACTTTAAAGTGCGTTGGAAAGATAGAAGTACACTCTTTTGTGGACAAATTTTAAAGCCAAATGTACACTCTTCACCGGACAGAGGGAGTAAGGCTTTATTAGAGGATTTCCTTCTGTTTTTTTCAACAACATCAAAAACCTATTTTACCCTGATTCGTCTCCGACGTATCTACTTTCTCAAACACTTTTGCCCTTGTTTTG
The DNA here is from genome assembly GCF_002162155.2 of Triticum dicoccoides. NCBI lineage: Eukaryota > Viridiplantae > Streptophyta > Magnoliopsida > Poales > Poaceae > Triticum > Triticum dicoccoides. The sequence continues at coordinate 727,682,004 of NC_041382.1, read as the reverse complement.
GACTCTAACTTGCATGATTTGAATGGAACTAACCCGGACTGACGCTGTATTCAGCAGAATTGCTATGGTGTCATTTATGTGCAGAAACAAAAGTTCTCGGAATGACCTGAAACTTCACGGAACATCTATTCGGAAATAATAAAAAAATCCTTGCAAAAGATGAAGACCAGGGAGCCCACCACCTGTCCACGAGGGTGGGGGGCGCGCCCCCCTACCTCGTGGGCCCCATGGAGCTCCTCCGACCTCAATTCCAACTCTATATATTTGTTGTCGGGGAGAAAAAAATCAAAGAGAAGAATTCATCACGTTTTACGATACGGAGCCGCCGCCAAGCCCTAAAACCTCTCGGGAGGGCTGATTTGGAGTCCGTTTGGGGCTCCGGAGAGGGGAATCCGTCGCCATCGTCATCATCAACCATCCTCCATCACCAATTTCATGATGCTCACCGTCGTGCGTGAGTAATTCCATCGTAGGCTTGCTGGACGGTGATGGGTTGGATGAGATCTATCATGTAATCAAGTTAGTTTTGTTAGGGTTTGATCCCTAGTATCCACTATGTTCTGAGATTGATGTTGCTATGACTTTGCTATGCTTAATGCTTGTCACTAGGGCCCGAGTGCCATGATGTCAGATCTGAACCTATTATGTTTTCATCAATATTTGAGATTTCTTGATCCTATCTTGCAAGTCTATAGTCACCTATTATGTGTTATGATCCGTTACCCTGAAGTGACAATAATCGGGATACTTACCGGTGACGACCGTAGTTTGAGGAGTTCATGTATTCACTATGTGTTAATGCTTTGGTCCAGTACTCTATTAAAAGGAGGCCTTAATATCCCTTAGTTTCCATTAGGACCCCGCTGCCACGGGAGGATAGGACAAAAGATGTCATGCAAGTTCTTTTCCATAAGCACATATGACTATATTCGGAATACATGCCTACATTACATTGATGAATTGGAGCTAATTCTGTGTCACCCTAGGTTATGACTATTACATGATGAACCGCATCCGGCATAATTCTCCATCACCGATCCATTGCCTACGAGCTTTCCATATATTGTTCTTCGCTTATTTACTTTTCCGTTGCTATTGCTATCATCACTACAAAATACCAAAAACATTACTTTTGCTACTGTTACCTTTTGCTACCATTACCACTACTATCATATTACTTTGCTACTAAATACTTTGCTGCAGATATTGAGTTTCCAGGTGTGGTTGAATTGACAACTCAGCTGCTAATACTTGAGAATATTCTTTGGCTCCCCTTGTGTCGAATCAATAAATTTGGGTTAAATACTCTACCGTCGAAAACTGTTGTGATCCCCTATATTTGTGGGTTATCAAGACTATTTTCTGGCGCCGTTGCCGGGGAGCATAGCTCTATTCTTTGAGTCACTTGGGATTTATATCTGCTTATCATTATGAAGAACTTGAGAGATCCAAAAACCAAGATTTATCCCTCAACTATGAGGGGAGGTAAGGAACTGTCATCTAGCTCTGCACTTGATTCACCTTCTGTTTTGAGTAAGCTTGCGACACCTAAACCTGCTTCTGCTATTCGTTCTGATATGTCGCGTGTTATTGATGATGCCACTTCTGCTATGCATGATACTTATGATGAAACTACTATGCTTGATACTACTGTGCCACTTGGTGAATTTCTTGATGAGCAACTTGCTAGGGTTAGAGAGAATGAAAATATTGGATCTAATAATATCAATGAAAGTGATGATGAAGACTTGCCCGTTATTCCTAAGGGTTATGTTTTTGATAAAGAAGCTTCTTTAGCTATTTTAGCTTGCAAAGATAGTTATGAACTTAAGAGGTTATTAGCTATATGGAATAAGCAATCTCTAAATGCTAGGATGAGACCTGACCCTGCTTTTGCTACTTCACCTATCTTTGTTACTAATAAGGATTATGAATTCTCTATTGATCCTGATATAATTACTTTGGTTGAATCTGATCCTTTTCATGGCTATGAATCTGAAACTGTTGTGGCACATCTTACTAAATTAAATGATATAGCCACCCTGTTCACTAATGATGAGAGAACTCGTTACTTTTATATCCTTAAAATATTTCCGTTCTCATTAAAGGGTGATGCTAAGATATGGTTTAATTCTCTTGATCCTGGTTGTGTGCGTAGTCCCCAGGATATGATTTATTACTTCTCTGCTAAATATTTCCTTGCTCATAAGAAACAAGCTGCTTTAAGGGATATATATAATTTCGTGCAAATTGAAGAAGAGAGTCTCCCACAAGCTTGGGGGAGGCTTCTCCAATTACTTAATGCTTTGCCTGATCATCCTCTTAAGAAAAATGAAATACTTGATATCTTTTATAATGGACTAACTGATGCCTCCAGAGATTACATGGATAGTTGTGCTGGTTCTGTTTTCAGGGAAAGAACACCGTGAAGCTGAAATTCTATTGAATAATATGTTGACAAATGAAAATAATTGGACACTTCCTGAGCCAGCTCCTGAGCCTATTCCTAAACCAACTCCTAAGAAGAGGGGTGTTCTATTTCTCAGTCCTGAAGATATGCAAGAGGAAAAGAAATCTATGAAGGAAAAAGGTATTAAAGCTGAAGATGTTAAGAATTTACCTCCTATTTAAGAAATACACGATCTTAATTTACCGCTTGATGAAGAAACATATGATCTTAATACTTCATCTATTGAAGAAACTCATGGTCTTGATAACCCGACACAGGTAGTAAAGGTAAATTCTCTCTATAGATATGATAAAGCTGAAATCCCATTTACTAAGTTTGCTAGCCCATGCTTAGATGAGTATGACAATTTCATTGTTAAACAAGAAAACTTTAATGCTTATTTTGGTAGACAATTGAAATACAATTCAGATATGCTTGAACACTTGGGTAATTATATGGCTAATGTTAAAGGTGAACTTAAACCTATTAGTAAACATGCTTCTATGGTTACCACTCAAGTAGAACAAGTACTTAAAGCTCAAAATGATTTGCTCAATGAATTGAATAGTAAGAATAATGATAACGCTGTTAGAGTTATGACTAGAGGTGGTAGAATGACTCGGGAACCTTTGTATCCTGAAGGCCACCCTAAGAAAATTGAGCAAGATTCTGAGAGAAATAATGTGGATGCACCTAGTCCTTCTAATAGGAAGAAAAAGAAAAATGATAGGACTTTGCATGCTTCTAGTGAACCTATTACTGAAACACCTGAGAATCCAAATGATATTTATATTTCTGATGTTGAAACACAATCTGGTAATGAACCTGAAACTAGTGATAATGTTAATGATAATGTTCATGATGATGCTCAACCTAGTAATGATAATAATATAGAAATTGAACCTGCTGTTGATCTTGATAACCCACAGTCAAAGAATCAATGTTATGATAAGAAATACTTTGTTGCTAGGAAACATGGTAAGGAAAGAGAGCCTTGGGTTCAGAAACCCATGCCTTTTCCTCCCAAACCATCCAAGAAAAAGGATGATGAGGATTTTGAGCGCTTTGCTGAAATAATTAGGCCTATCCTTTTGCATATGCGATTAAATGATATGCTCAAAATGAATCCTTATGCTAAGTATATGAAAGATATTGTTACAAATAAAAGAAAAACACCGGAATCTAAAATTTCCACCATGCTTGCTAATTATACTTTTAAGGGTGGAATACCAAAGAAACTTGGATATCCAAGTGTACCAACTATACCATGCTCCATTAAAAGAAAGTATGTTAAAACTGCTTTATGTGATCTTGGAGCCGGTGTTAGTGTTATGCCTCTCTCTTTATATCGTAGACTTGATTTGAATAAGTTGACACCTACTGAAATATCTTTGCAAATTGTTGATAAATCAACTGCTATACCTGTCGCTATTTGTGAGGATGTGTGTGTTGTAGTTGGAAACGTTACTATTTGAACGGACTTTGTTATTCTTGATATTCCCGAGGACGATAGTATGTCTATTATTCTTGGAAGACCCTTTTTGAATACTGCAGGGGCTGTTATTGATTGCACTAAAGGCACTGTCACTTTTCATGTTAATGGTAATGGCATATGGTACACTTTCCGAGGAAACAACCTCAAGTTCATAGTATCAACTCTATTGGAAAAATTCCATCGATTATATTTGGAGGTTTTGAATTTCCTCTTCCTACTGTCAAGAAGAAATATGATATTCTTATTATTAGGGATGTGCATATCCCTGTTGAGGTAACTTAGTGTTATTCAACATTTCTCCGGTTCCATGTTATTCGGAATGAGTTCGTTAACAAGACTTGATCAACCTTATTAGTGGATTCCTTTTGATGAGCATGAGATGGATGAAACTAGAAGGCACAACCTTCTGTACCCTCTTTCTACTTTCTGTTATTTAGTTGAAATAAAGTAAAAATAGTATTTTCTGTCTGTTATCTGATTTATCCGTGCAATATAAAAATACCTCGAAAATAAAAGTTCTCCAAATGCCCTGAAATTTAAATATGATTTTGTCTGGAATATTTGAGAATATTTGGCACTGAGAACACTTCAGGAGGAGCTGGCACCTGTCCACGAGGGTCAGGGGCGCGCCCTACCCCCCTGGGCGCGCCCCTGCCTCGTGGGCCCACGGTGGCCCTCCTCCACTTATTCCTGCACCCACACACTTCTTCTTCCTCCCACAAACACGAATATCCAGTTCATACCTGAGTCCAAGCTCATTTTGTTGCCGTTTTCCGTCTCCTTGCTCAAAGCACTTCTCCATGCTAGTTTATTTTCCTTTTTATGCTCTCTTCTTGTGTGTTTGGTAAACCTTAAGAAAAACCCAAAAAATTAGTTGTAGCTTTTAATTAGTTTACTTTCCATGCTTGTAGTAGTAATTAAAAAGAAAACCCCAAAATATTCCCTGTTCTTCTTTTGCTTGTTTTGAGTTTTCCCGTGTAAATAGTTTTATTTCTTTTCTTTTCTTTGGGGGTCGATAGGAGAAGACCATAATTAAATTGTTGAAGTAGCTCGTATATGCATTATTGTTGATCTGACAAAAGAGCCCATATTGCCTTGTCTTCTCCTGTTTATTGAATGCTTGCAGATTCCAGCTTAGTCCAATGCACGTGCACTATTATTATTATTATTCACACTATTCGGTCGTGCAAGTGAAAGGCAATTATGACAATATATGATGGATTGACTGAGATGAGAAAAGCTGGTATGAACTCGACCTCTCTTGTTTTTGTAAATATGATTAGTTCATCGTTCCTGATCCAGCCTATTATGAATAAACATGTTTACAATGACAACTAGAGATCATAGTTTCTTCTGCCATGCTTGCTTAGCTAGGATCTTATAATGGTTTACCTTGCGTGCCAACATGCTATTAAAATGGTTGTGATGTGGTATAATAGGGTGGTATCCTCCTCTGAATGATTTAAGTGACTTGACTTGGCGCATGTTCACGCATGTAGTTGAAACAAAATCAACATAGCCTTCACGATATTTATGTTAATGGTGGATTATATCCTACTCATGCTTGCATTCGGTGTTGATTAATTTTAATGCATGTTCATGACTGTTGTCGCTCTCTAGCTGGTCGTTTCCCAGTCTTTTGCTAGTCTTCACCTATACTAAGCGGGAATACTGCTTGTGCATCCAACTCCATAAACCCCAAAGTTATTCCATAAGAGTCCACCATACCTACCTATATACGGTATCTACCTGCCGTTCCAAGTAAATTTGTATGTGCCAAACTCTAAACCTACAAATAAATATCCTGTTTTGTATGCTCGAATAGCTCATGTATCAACTAGGGCTGTCCGTATCTTTCATGTTAGGCGGGTTATTCTCAAGAGGAGTGGACTCCGCTCCTCACTCACGAGAAAGTGGCTGGTCACCGGGATGCCTAGTCCCATGCTTTATGCAAATCAAATCAAAATAATAGCAAACAAAACTCCCCCTGGGACTCTTGTTAGTTGGAGGCACTCGTTGTTTCGAGCAAGCCATGGATTGATGCTTGTTGGTGGAGGGGAGTATAAACTTTACCATTCTGTTTGGGAATCGCCTATAATGTGTGTAGTATGGAAGATATCGCCATCTCTTGGTTGTTATGTTGACAATGAAAGTATACCGCTCAAAATATTATTCATCTCTATTTCAAAACCGAACTCTGGCACCTCTACAAATCCCTGCTTCCCTCTGCGAAGAGCCTATCTATTTACTTTCATGTTGAGTCATCATCTTCTTATTAAAAAGCACCAGTTGGAGAGCACCGCTATCATTATTGTTAGTTTACATTGAGTATGACTTGACTGGATCTCTTTTACCATGAATTACAATGTCTAGTCAGTCCTTGATCTTTAAAGGTGCTCTGCATTTATGTTTTGCGGTCTCAGAAAGGGCTAGCGAGATACCATCTTGTTATATCATATTATGATTGTTTTGAGAAAGTGTTGTCATCCGAGATTTATTATTATCGCTCGCTAGTTGATTATGCCATTGATATGAGTAAACATGAGACCTATGTGTTATTGTGAATATGGTTAGTTCATAATCTTTGCTGAAAACTTGAATGCCGGCTTTACATATTTACAACAACAAGAGCAAACAAAGTTTGTAAAAGTTTTTCTTTATCACTTTCAGTTTTTCAACTGAATTGCTTGAGGACAAGCAAAGGTTTAAGCTTGGGGTAGTTGATACGTCTCTGACATATCTACTTTTCCAAACACTTTTGCCCTTGTTTTGGACTCTAACTTGCATGATTTGAATGGAACTAACCCGGACTGACGCTGTTTTCAGCAGAATTGCTATGGTGTTATTTATGTGCACAAACAAAAGTTCTCGGAATAACGTGAAACTTCACGGAAAATCTATTCGGAAATAATAAAAAATCCTTGCAAAAGATGAAGACTAGGGGGGCCACCACCTGTCCACGAGGGTGGGGGGGGGCGCCCCTACCTCGTGGGCCCCCTGGAGCTCCTCTGACCTCAACTCCAACTTAATATATTTGCTTTCGAGGAGAAAAAATCAGAGAGAAGAATTCATCGCGTTTTACGATACAAAGCCGCCGCCAAGCCCTATAACCTCTCGGGAGGGCTGATCTGGAGTCTGTTCGGGGCTCCGGAGAGGGGAATCTGTCGCCATCGTCATCATCAACCATCCTCCATCACCAATTTCATGATGCTCACCGCCGTGCATGAGTAATTCCATCGTAGGCTTGCTGGACGGTGATGGGTTGGATGAGATCTATCATGTAATCGAGTTAGTTTTGTTAGGGTTTGATCCCTGGTATCCACTATGTTTCTGAGATTGATGTTGCTATGACTTTGCTATGCTTAATGCATGTCACTAGGGCCCGAGTGTCATGATTTTAGATCTGAACCTATTATGTTTTCATCAATATATGAGAGTTGTTGATCCTATCTTGCAAGTCTATAGTCACCTATTATGTGTTATGATACGTTAACCCCGAAGTGACAATAACCGAGATACTTACCGGTGATGACCGTAGTTTGAGGAGTTCATGTATTCACTATGTGTTAATGCTTTGGTTCGGTACTCTATTAAAAGGAGGCCTTAATATCCCTTAGTTTTCATTAGGACCCCGCTGCCACGGGAGGGTAGGACAAAAGATGTCATGCAGGTTCTTTTCCATAAGCACGTATGACTATATTCTGAATACATGCCTACATTACATTGATGAACTGGAGCTAGTTTTGTGTCACCCTAGGTTATGATTGTTACATGATGAACCACATTCGACATAATTCTCCATCACCGATCCATTGCCTACGAGCTTTCCATATATTGTTCTTCGCTTATTTACTTTTTCGTTGCTATTGCTATCATCACTACAAATTACCAAAAACATTATTTTTGCTACCGTTACCTTTTGCTACCGTTACCTTTTGCTACCATTACCACTACTATTATATTACTTTGCTACTAAATACTTTGCTGCAGATATTGAGTTTCCACGTGTGGTTGAATTGACAACTCAGCTGGTAATACTTGAGAATATTCTTTGGCTCCTGTCGGGGATATACTCCGCGGTATGACCCGGCTGGAGTTGTAAACCGGCTAGGACTTGGTAAACCGGCGGAGAGTTAAGATAGAGAGTCAAGACAGATGGCTAAGACAGACGGTAAACCGGCAAACAATGTTAAACCGGCCTACAATGTTAAACCAGCAGACAATGTTAAACCGGCAGACAATGTTAAACCGCCAGACAATGTTAAACCGGCAGACAATGTTAAACCCGCAGACAATGTTAAACCGGCAGGCGTTAAGAAGCCCAGGAAGGGAAGTCAAAATAGTTTAAGTTAAAGTCCGAGTTGGACTCCACATGTAACCCGCCCCTTAAACATATATAAGGAGGGGCAGGGCTCCTCAAAGGGGGACAAGCAAGAAACAATCTCTAGGGCTAGACACAACTAGAGGAGAGCCGGTTTACGGCGACTCCCTCATGATGATAATAAGATCTAGCCTCAAACAGCATCTAGGGTTGTTACCGGATGATGTTTCCCGAGGCCCGAAGCTGTCTAAATCCCTGTCTTGTGTTGTGTTTCTCGATTCCGCTCAACCCCTCTCAAGCTACCACATAGATGCGTTAGCCTCGCGACTAAGTCCTCACACTAAGAACATCTGACGTGATGATTCCACGACAGTTGGCGCCCACCATGGTGCCTGCGTACGGTGGTGTTGTGTTCTTGAAGGGATATCTTAAGGAGTCAAGATGCTCGCGATTGGTTAGATGAAGAAAAGATGATTTGTTGATCAGAATCATGATTAGCTTTGGAGTTTACAACACAGGCTTTGAAACCAAGAGGTTAGGGTTCCTTCGTCCGCATCGCTGGATGTGATGAAGCGATCAGTCGAAACCGTTTCTGCGCCGAATCCGAGGTCGACAAGAAAGTTGATCCGCTGCACAGATACGTGCAAATTGTTCCAAGGTTACAGTTGGATCCACCAAGCCCTGAGAAGTCCAGACGTGATGAGATTAAAAAAAGAAAAAAGGAAAGAGCCGACGACCCGTAAGTGGATTGGGACAGGAGATTCGGTTTCCGCCATCAAGTCGCTATCGCTTCACCTGTTTTTTCCCCTGCGGCCGATCTCGGTCGCCGTCGTCCTGTGAGTGGAGGGCGACTACGGCCCCGTCCATGCCTTGCCATCACCACTGCCGTCGAGCCGCCAAGCCGCTCCTCCGTCTACTGCGTCGCGGCGCCTCCTACCCGTGAGCCGCCGTGCTACTGAGCCGCTCCAGCTTTTTCCACTCGTCGACGGGCGCACGTCCACCATCGCAGTCAAAGGTCACCTCCACGCCCTGAGCCGCCTTGGCCGAGCTACTCCGCTATTGGCCGCTGAGCCTTCTGGCCTTGAACCGGCCACTGAGCCGCCGTCGTTGTTGCCGTCTTTGGGTCGCCCTCACCGCAGACCCGCATCCAAGCCGCCGTCCCGGCCTTACCCTGCCACCGGGGTGCCTTTGTTCCGTTTTACATCAGGCCGAGGACCTTGTCGGTGCAGCCCTAGCTGCCGCCCCGGCCCTGCCCCGGTCGGCTCCGATGTGCCCGGCCGGCTCACCGTTATCCCGTCTGTGCCCGGCGTGGCCCGATGTCCCCTTCCCCGCTGCTCCTAATTCAGGAATCAAGGACGTTCATAGTCCGTCAGACTGGAAAATTATTGAATAAAAAAAGACCTGAAGATTGTGAATTGATCTGAAGTATTGAGCAAATTCGAATGGACTCGAGGATCAGCTGTCTCTATAGCTGGCCCCGCCCTTCGCCTCTGCCATGGGTCGCAACTGAGCTGATGGAGGACTACCTCAAAACGCCTGCAAGCCGCCGTCGGGCGCCGAGCTGCTGTGGCCCTTGTTGCGGAACCACCATGCTATCTCGTGCTGTCCTCGAGCTGCTGCGGTCACGTTTCCTCCATCGCTTCGCGTCGTCTTTGGGTCGCCGCGCCCGTGGGTTGCCTATGCCTTGTTGCCTCGACCTGCCATCATCGACCCGAACTCTTCTGCCACCACGGATCACTCATTGCCTCCTCGGATCGCTATCGCAGAGCTGCCAGTCGCTTGACCCGCCTCCGGCCACAACTTGCGAGGCCTCACCACTCATCAAACCCGTCATCACCGTGCCTCTTCACCGGCAGGCGCGCCCCTGTTTTCTGCTGCACTTCGCCTCGAGCCACTGGCTGTCTTTTCCTCGTGTCGTTAAAGCTGGTTAGCACTGTCAACCCGCCGTCTCGGGCTGTTCGGAGTCAAGCCGGATCGACTTGGGCAGCCTCTGAAGAAATACAAAAGGGGGACAGGTGATAACCAACCAGGGTGGAATTTTGTTGACTTACCACAACAGACCAGAAAGTGCCTCACGTTCTATGAGCCAAGTACAACAACAACTTGAGGTTGAAGTGAACAAAGTAACTGATGTGCTGTACAAGGAGGGTGAGTGACGCAAGCCTGGAAATTAAGATGCATGCATATGCCAGAGAAGATAAACTGGTCTGCGCAGAGGAACAAAACAACTCCAACGGTGCATGCAGGAATCAGCCAAAGCTAACATGATTAGCTTTGGCCAAGGCAATGATATATTAGCGTAAATAAGAAAACTGCTATTTGGGCACGTCCTCCAAAGCTTGATGGATGCATGGGTGGATATGTAGCCCCATGTCTTAAGGCGACTCGAGGAGTTGTCTTGAGATTCTCCATATTTGACCGTGATATAAACCGGTATGAGTCAGTCAACAGCTCAGTGATATAACTTGTCATGTATTGGAGAACATCACAAGACAAAGTAATCGCTGTTTTTTAAGCCGGACCAGCCACGGATAAACCGCCGCATCCCCGCCATCGCCAGTTTGCACCTCCACTCCGGCCGGCCTCCGCAAGCCGCCTCGCTCCCTCCTCGTGCCACTATGACGTTCCCACAACGCGCCAGGACCGGTTCTTGCATCGCCCATCCGACCTTGGGGCTAGCCCCGTGCCCTTTGCCCGCTGGCCTCTCGTGCCGCGGTGCCCCTGCCTCCGCCTTCGCCGGTGTAGCCTTGAGCTACCCCCGATTCAGTTTCTTTCGCTGGCGAGTTCCCTTGGCAGGTTTGGGTACCCGACAAAGGGGTGGGACCGGCTGCGGGTATGAAACTAAAGTCAAAGGGCGCTTCAAAAAAGAAGGGGGAAATAGCCCAGGACCTGGGAGGCGTTGTGGGCGGTTTACTACAGGAAGCTCACGCTAAAAGGAGAGGAGGGTCAACCCAGATATATGTTTGACTTCCATACACATGCATGAAAGCAAAATCAATCAGGTGTTATCCCTTCTATATATTTTATCAGTACATTTTAATTTCTCTGAGCACCATTATACCGCCCTATTGGTGTTTTTATATACAGGTAAAATTTTATCATACTGCGGGTATGGAGCACGCACTAGGAACGTTTTGCACCAGCGTTCGTCTATGCCTTGCTATTCGATGGACATGTGTACGAGCCGCCACCCTCGCGGTCCAGCCTACATCGACTCGCTAGGACCGCGCCTGCGGTTGACTCGCCCGTCTGCACGGCTTACCGTGCCTGCGATTGACTCGCTCGTCCGTACCAGTTTACGACACCGCGGCCGACTCGGCCGGCATTAAATTCAGCTTCACCATAGTGATCGTCAACTCCATGGTGAATAACCTCTGGCGTGATATATCAGGTGAAATCCATCCAGTATATTTTATATTACATATTGCCTTCTTTAAAAGAGCAATTACTCCGGCCTGCAAAGTTGTCTAATGTAGGACCCTAAACCATCGTATTGGTGCAAATTTAAAGGCCGTCAGAAAATTTCCAGCTTAAAAAGATGGATTCTGGTTTAATATCCGGTTTAAGAGAAAGTTATCTCCCACAAAGCTTTGAAGCTTTCGATAGCCGGTTCAAAATACCGGTTCAAGATGAATTTATCTCTTGCAAAAAGTTAAAGGTTGCCGAAGAGGACCTGTTGTCCTGACGCGCGGTTCACACATGGGTATCCTGCCATATGGGCTCATCTTCATATGATCATTTGGGGGCTTCCTGTTCAAACATAGGTGTGTTCACCAAAGAGAATATAGCGTTACTACCCTCTTGATGCAGCTATCAAGCCAATATTATTATAAGGGGCTAAAGAGAGTTTGTTGCACAACCCAACTCAAACATAGGCACCCGGCGAGCATAGCTCAAAAATATAGCACATGGGGGCTTCAGCTGACAAACCGGAGTCATGTCCATTAATCCGGCTATCACGCCACAACAAAGCTTGGGAGCTTCACACCCAAGGGGCCAAAGAGAGTCTTGTTGCTACACACAGCTCAAACATAGGCACCCATAGAACACAGCTCACAAAGTTACTTGGGGGCTCTTTGTGCAACGCAACAAAGAGTTTGAAAGGACCCTTGTAATATGCTATCAAGCCCGGCTTGGAATCCTGGTGTATTCACCTAAAACCCCGGGTTAACCTGCCTTCATCAAGTAAGCCACTCCTTTCCAGGTAATCCTGGCATGACCCGCCGAACGTTTGACAAGTCAATCTTATACAGACCCTGAACTTGTCAAAATTAAAACGACGATTGGTTAGTTTGAGGCCCATCTTGAAAGGCTTTGCAAAAATGGTTTAACTCAGCGGCCTGGCAGCCCATGAAAAGCCTCGAATTTGGGCCCGGCAGCCCTTGAAAAGCCTCGACTATAAGTTTTCATTTGCTTTTATTTGTCAAAGTCTTTTCTCTTTTGATAAATTTTATGTTGAACCGGTGTCTATTGACCCGGCATGACTATCAGTCATCAAATTAACCCGGTGTTCGTTAACCCAGCTCGACTTTCAACTACAAGTTGTCAATACATAATCACTTATAATCCGGTGTTTATTGACCCGGCCTGGCTTTGGACTATAAGTCGCCAGTATATATTTGGATTGCGCCATTGGAATTATGCGCTTATAAATCATTGGGTATATTATTCAAATAGCCAACATGGCTGGATTTTTATTATGGTTATTAATAACCAATTTTATGATTAAGGTTTTCAAAGTCGCTTTAGCGCAAATGGCTATCATATTATCAATAGATATGATTTATTCCACAATTGAAGGAATAGTCCCGAGTTGCTACAGGCTTACGACCCGGCACTTGGGGGTTACATTATTTCAGTTGAAATTACATTAAATACACAAGTCTCATGTCGCTGCAAGCATGCACCATGACACTTGGGGGTTAATGCAAAGTCATTTTTTTGCTCACCTTATTGAAGACCCGACTCATCACATGGTAATGAGCCGGCCCTTGGGGGCTACCAATTGCCTCTGTCAACAATTTAAGGTACAAAGCTTTTTATCCATTACATTGAAGGGTCCACTGCTCAGTTGGTAAAGCACAAGGCTCTTAACCTTGTGAACGTGAATTCAAGCCCCATGATGGGGGTTACATCATATGATGTTATTTACATCATATGATGTTATTTTCATTGAAGAATATATCAAAGTCCCAGCTCTATATTATCTTACTGAGCCGACCCTTGGGGGCTACATGTTGATGATCAAAGTTTACAAGATTATATTTACAAAGTCCTTGCCCATTATTGCATAATGACCCGGCCCTTGGGGGCTACACTGGTTGAAGTTTTTATGAGAATAAGGCAATTTCAAGTCCCAGGTTGCTGCAAGCATGACAACCCGGCACTTGGGGGCTACATATGTAGAATACTCAATTCTGACTAGTGATTGATGAACAACCTGGATTTCTACAAGATTGTGATATTCATATTGAAGCAAGTCTTAAGTTATTGCTATGCTACCTTCTTAAGACTTGGGGGCTACAAGTGATAGGCATATAAGAGGTATATTTTCAAGCTTCATATTAACTACAATTATGACCTGGTGCCATCAATATTAGTAAACCGGCAATGATAAACCGGCAAGTTCAAGTCTTAAACTGGCACAGTTCTACATTCTCAAACCGGCAAGTTCAAGTCTTAAACCGACACAGTTCTACATTCTCAAACCGGCAAGTTCTACATTCTTAAACCGGCTGAAGATCAAATGAGTATTTCAAAGGCCAATATTTTTGTTAAGCATTGGGAGCTGAAGTCAAAGGAGTTATTCTTCACAATATTTCACTATGACAAGCCGATGTCAGCAAATTGATTATGAAGCCGGTCTATTGACTCGGGTTTTATAGAAGAAGGAAGTGACAAGGACTTAAGGATAATCAAGATCAGTTTAACATGGATAAATCCAAATTAAACTGGGGGCTAATGTCGGGGATATACGCCGCGGTATGACCCGGCTGGAGTTGTAAACTGGCTGGGACTTGGTAAACGGGCGGATGGTAAACCAGCGGAGAGTTAAGATAGAGAGTCAAGACAGATGGCTAAGACAGACGGTAAACCGGCAGACAATGTTAAACCGGCAGACAATGTTAAACCAGCAGACAATGTTAAACCGGCAGACAATGTTAAACCGACAGACAATGTTAAACCGGCAGACGTTAAGAAGCCCAGGAAGGGAAGTCAAAATAGTTTAAGTTAAAGTCCGAGTTGGACTCCACATGTAACCCGCCCCTTCAACATATATAAGGAGGGGCAGGGCTCCTCAAAGGGGGACAAGCAAGAAACAATCTCTAGGACTAGACACAACTAGAGGAGAGCCGGTTTACGGCGACTCCCTCGTGATGATAATAAGATCTAGCCTCAAACAGCATGTAGGGTTGTTACCGGATGATGTTTCCCGGGGCCCGAAGCTGTCTAAATCCATGTCTTGTGTTGCGTTTCTCGATTCCGCTCAACCCCTCTCAAGCTACCACATAGATGTGTTGGCCTCGCGACTAAGTCCTCACACTAAAGACATCTGACGTGACGATTCCACGACAACTCCCCTTGTGTCGAATCAATAAATTTGGGTTGATTACTCTACCCTCGAAAACTGTTGCGATCCCCTATACTTGTGGGTTATCATACCCCATTTTTTCTCTGTGAATTTTAGAAAATATCCATGATAAAGTTTCATAAATTTGAAAATATTAGGGGTTTTTCAAAAACTGTTAATGAATTTGAAAAAAAAATTCATGAATTCACATAATGTTTGTTGACTTGATTCTTTTCATGAATTCAACAATTGTTTAACGAAATCAATTTTTTCATGGATTTGGAATTGTTTGTGGATAAAAAAATGTTCACATATTCAATAAATATTAATGAATACAAAAAATATTCATGGACTCAAATAATGTTTGCAAATTCAAAAATTGTTCATGGATTCTAAAAATTGTTCAAGGATTCACGAAATATCCATGTATTCAAAATCATTCTCGTATATGAAAAAACTTTATGAATTTAAAAATCGTGCGTGAATTCAAAATGCTCACTTTTTAATAATTTGCGAAATTTTTTGCAATTGTGTTTTTTTAATTCTGAACATTGTTCTGATAGAAGTGAACAATTTTTTTGTTATTATTAAATATTTTTAAAATTCCAAGTTTTTTTGAGAACACGTTCTTTAGATATCCAAGTATTTTTTGAATTTGCGGTGTAATTTCAAACAAAATTCGAACATTTGAAATATTTTTGGAATTTGTGAATTTAAAAACAAAAAGAGAAGAAAATAAAAATAAGAAACATCACACAAGAAAAACGAAAAGAAAAGAAACAAAAAAAATAGTGAATTGCTAATTCAAGAACCTTCTTAAAAGTGACTGAAAGCAGTTCGCTAGTGGGCGATCAAACCCTTAATGGTCATAACGAGCGATGCATATCAATAGGCCTCCTCCACTCCACAAATGATATGCATCACCCGCTGCGAGCACTAGCACGCCTTTGCCTACCCACGCTCCATAGCAGGCCGGTTTATCAATGGGTTTTACAGACCGCTTTTCCTGGGGCCATGTTAGGAAGGTTCTGATAGCTTCTCACCCAGTTTTGGGAAGCTTTCAAGCCGGTTTTCTTTTTATTTATTATTTTTTAGTTTTGTTGTGTTTTTCTTTTCTTTTCTGTTTTGTTTTATTTTGTGTTTTCCAAATTTGTGATTTTTTAATTGATAAACATTTTTTAGATTAATGAACTTTACAAATTTGTGCACATTTTATGAAATCGTGAATATTTTTTGAATTCATGAACTTTTTAAAATTGTGAAACATTTTAGGCTTGAATATTTTTTTGAATTGTTCATGTTGTGTTCATTTATTTTAAAAAGGGTCGATCTTGGGGGATATGAACATGAACTTTTATGAATTGTTCATGCTCATGAATATTTTTTTGAATTGTTTATGCTGTGTTCATGAATTTTAAAATTGTGAATATTTTTGAACTTTTATAAATTGTTAATGCTGCCTTCCTTGCCCCCTTAGTCCATGCTGTGTTCGTCCAGCCTTTCCTCGACGGCATGGCCGACCAACTTGCCGAGATCAAGAACATCGACCACTCAAGCGCCGAGTTTGCAAAGCTCTTGGATATTCATGATTATTCATGAATATAAAAGAATTGTTCGTGTAATTTTCAAATAAATTCATGATATAGAAAAATGTTTGTAACAATATCAAACGTTTAAAAAAATAACACATTAAAAAATGTTCATCAAACTATAATCTTTTGTTGCATAGTTCAAAAATAATGTTGACGGCATATAAAAAATTTCATTCTGTTTTGCTGAATGAAAAAACATATTCACTCCTTTTTACTAATATAAAATGTGAAATACAGGGAAAAAAAAACAAAGGGTGAAAAGAGATAAATTAAAACTGAAAGGAAAAGCAGAAAAAAGAAAAGATAAACTGGATGGAAGAGTCCTGAAACCGCTGCAGAAAGGTTTCCAAACCTTTTCCTAAAAACCGTGGAAAATTTGTTGGGCCGGCTCGTTTCACAGACATACCGCTTTTGCGCTACGAACTCTAGGATCTTTTATGTTTTTTACCTTACAATTTTGGTAGATACAAAACAATAAAATAAATAATATATATTCAAAAAATAAAGATTTTGATGAAATTCCTTTTTTTGGGTTGCAAAAAACCCCTTTTTTTTTTCTTTCAAGAGTCTTACACTGTCATATATAGAAAAAAAACCAAAAAACGAACGGGTCGGACACCGCACTACCCACCGGCCGGCGGCGAAAACTTCCGTTGATTCTTTTGGCTGGAAATTAGTGATGTCGAGCTTTCCGTGGACTGATTTTTCCAAGTCTTCCCATGGACACAACGACGTGCCATGACTTGTCCAATTTCTTAATTGACCGGCGAGCACACAACCAGCCATCTCCTCCCCCAACTGCAAACCTCCTCCACAGAACCACAGCGTTAGGCAGCTCATCCTCGACCTTCAAAGCACCTTGCTAAGCCTAAGCCATGGCTGCCAAGATCACCTCATGCTTTACCTTCCTAAAGGAAGCTCTGATCCTCCCCGCGCTAAACCCCAAGCTCTTCGCACCCGTGCTCCTCCTCTTCGCCGTCACCGCCTTCCTTGACCCCTTGGCCCACGTCGTGTTCGTCCGGCCTCTCGCCGATGGCATGGCCAGCCGTCTCACCGAGATCAACAGCACCGACCCCTCGAGCGCCGAGTACGCCAAGCTCGCGGAGAAGCTCATGGAGACGGAGGAGATGAAGCAGGTTGGCAAGAGGATGGTCCGCATCACCATCGCCCAGTTCACCGTCGGTCCGGCGCTCGGCCTCGTCAAGCAGATCCTCGCCCTCTTCGCGGCCTCCACGACCTACTCCGGCGACCGCTACTCTCTAGCGGGGCTCCTGCGCGAGCTGGTCAGCGGGAGGATCAGCCTGAAGGGCCCTTCCATCACCATCGCCGTCGTCGGCGCGCTTGACTTCGCAGGGGCAGTCCTGGCCGCGCTGCGTTATCAAGTGATGAGCGGCCGTTCGGGGTGGCTCTCCGTCCAGGGTCTCGTCTCCCTCATCGCGCACCTTGCCTACCTCTGCTTCACCGTCATCGCGCTGGTGGGCGTCGCAGCGTCGGTGGCCGACAGCAGGAAGTGCCGCGGCGTGCGCGCGCTCCGGCAGGCGTGGCGGCTCGTGACGCGGGTGAGGAGGAAGGAGGGCCTCGTGCTGGTGGTCGTGGCATACCTCGGGCCTAGCGTTGTGGCTCCGCTGCACAGGTTCGCTCTTGGGTATGCCAAGAGGATCATGGCGGCGTGCTTGTGCTTGGTGGCCGTGTATGCTCTTCTGTCTGGCGCGCAGCAGCTATTCTCCTTGGCGGCGGCCACGGTGTACTACTACCAAGCCATGGAGAGCAAGGAGGTGATCGATGCCTTGTGGTTATGCTAAGATTAGATTCCTTCCAGTCTAATAGAATATACGTGGGATTACATTTGCAGTCTGGCTAAGTCTCAATCCACCGAGACTTCACTAAGTCTCAGTTGCTATATCCGTGTAAAATTTTCTTTTCAGTTTTTTTTTCATTTTTGCAAATTATGTTATTTGAATTTCTTTAGATTTTTTTAAAATTTGTTAACAAATTTTGGAATCAGGAACATTTTTTAAATGTTTGATAATTTTTAAAAAATCCACACATTTTTTGTAATTCCCAAACATTTTTTGATTTAAAAAGGGATCATTTTTTAAATTCTTATTAATAATTGAAAATGCATTTTTAAATGGAATCTTTTTCAAAATGTGATTTTCTGAAATTCCAAACAATTTTGAAATTTCTGAACTCTTTTTAAGAGGGAATTTTTTTGAAATAGAAAGGAGGAAAAAGAAACCGGAAAAAGCAAAAATGGGACATGAACTTGTCAAGACCTTTACCCTTCTAGAAGGTTCCCAGAACAGGAGCCAACATCTAATTTTTCTTGCAAATGGGCTGGCCCAGCTCGGTTGGTCCTGCGACGACGCAAAAACTCCCGACAGTCTTGGGCTGGCCTTCCAACCCGGGCTCGTCTGTTGGCTTGCCATTCTGACCATCACCCCTCCCTCTCCGGCCATGCCATGGTCGCCTTCTTTCCTCCTTGCCTCATAGTTCACTTGACTCTACCACGTCCAAATCCCCAAACCAGTCAATGTATTACCTCATGCAGTCTTTGGCTTCGGCTCCTCCGCTTCAACGCCTCCCTCTATCTCTCTCTCATGGACGATCTGGGGCGGACCGGTGGCATGGCAAGGCTAGGGAGACGGTGGGTGCGAGGGGAGCCCTAAGCAGTCGTGGAGGTTTACCCAATGTTTACCTGATCAATAGTGTTGGGGTACTCCAGGTGGCCCGAGGAAGGAATCGAAACCCTAGATCACTGTAGCCAGATCCAGGAACAACAACAACCTCACACAACACCTCGCCGCTGCTTGGTGTGGATTTGTGAGGCAAGGAACCTCACTTTCAGTGAGGTGGCAGGTGGAGGAGAAGACCAACACAATGGTTTCCGATGGGAAGGACCAAGGTGAGGCTCCCCGCCTCCAATTTTTTTACGTGCCACAAATTTCCCATGGATGACGGTGAGAGTCTTATTATGCTTAGTTTTGGGTTTATAGGAATATAACAGTTTGTATGGAGAAGCTTTTGTTGGTGTTCCTTGAGTTGATCACATAGCATTCGTGATGACAAGTGGGTCAACGACGGCCTTGAGGCCCTGTTTGGTTCAACTTTTATCGACGGATTCCGCTGCCGCGCAGCAGAATCTAAACCAAAGGGCGAATCCAGCAGAATCCGATTCCAGAAATCCGCTGCGAAAATCTGAACCAAAAGCGGAAGCAACCCAGAACGTGCTTTACAAAATCTGATTCTGCTGCTGGCCAAAATCTGAAAAAGCTGCATCAGCTGGTTTGCCAAATGACCTACATCTTTTTCACATCAGATTTTTCACAGCTATTTTTCCACAGCAGATTTTTCACAGATCCTTTTAGAAATCCACAGCCGAACCAAACAGGGCCTGATGCGCAATGGCGGCTCAATTATTTGCTACATGTCACTATCTCTCATCGGTTACGTCTTCATAACGATTGTTTTTGTATATTATTAATTAAAGCTTTGTTTTTTTCACATTGTTTATGTCATGTGTTCGATGTGAGGCAAAACATGAATCGTCGTACTCTATTATCTTTGTGTAAGGACTAAACAATGGACTTGCTATAGCAGTTGCCATTCGTTTTGTTGTTCACGTCGATAGTCCATGGCTGGAACTGATGTTTATGTGAAGCTTACAATAAATTTTCTGTTTCAAATACGAATATGTGTTGGCGCAGTAGACATTGAAACTGCAGGTGCAGGTATGGTATAAGGAAGTGCATTTCTAACCATATGCATATCCCCCAAGATAGACCCTGTGCCATTAAGGTTGGTTGTAATGATATTATCATAGCTAGTATCATGCATGTCAATTAGGCAATTTTAATGAGGTATCATAGCATTAAATGAAGAAAGAGAGAGTGTAGCATCATATCATGATACCATATCATAATAAATGCTATGTTACTTTGTGTCATGCATGACAATAAATAGAGTATCATATGATACTAATATATGATACTATGCATTAGGGAGGTAGTATCATACACTAGTATCATATGCATGATACTAGTATATGATACTCCTATTACAACCAGCCTAACTTATTGCACATCACACCCATTACTACATTACCATGGTTTCAGCGCCCTTGTGTCACATGTCGTGTGGCTTTTGTTGCCTCAAAGCTCAACCACAGTTAAGCTCCTTCATGGCGATAATCCACTTCTGAGCCCAGACTCAGCTGCACCATACTGACGAAAAACAAATCAAAACGAATACAAGAAAAATTCAAAATATTCTTTTTTTTTGTTTGGTAGATAATTTGATGAGTGAGGCCCGCTCCAACTTTCAAGTCATTTGGACATCCGAGCAGCTCTCGGCAAAAAAAGACAAATTTAAGGACCGTAAAAAAGTTTACTGTTCACGCATTGCTTTGACCCGATTTGTCTTTTTTTTCTGAGAGCTACTTAGATGTCTAAATCATCTGAAAATTAGAGCGGACATCACGCAATAAATTTTCTACCACTCAATTGTTTTTGGATTTTTTGTGATTTTTTTGACCGGATGCGGATGAGTCTGGGTACCGAAACGATGCACTCCCTTTATGGTGTTCTCCTGTGTCTCCTCCCCTCTTTATTTCGCCCATAGTCTTATACTAAGGTTTGGTAAATTAGTAGAGTTGGCAGGAAGTTCTGTTAGCTGTACATGCTTATCAAGTAGTGCCCATATTAATGTTTGATGGCTACCAATTTCCTGCAGACTCGACATCTGCTTTATCACATAAGGTTTCTGCTATCACGTTGTTGTGAAAATATTTTGTACTAACATATTTCAATGAGATTTGATTATATGAAACATAAATATCTGGAGTAATAACAATATGATACCTAAAATTGAAAAGAGAAAATACGTATAATTTATTGTGTCTAATTATTATCTAGTCATAAAATATCTATTAAATCAAAACACTATTGTAGAATGGAAATTCTCATGCATGTTTGCATGTTGAAGTGAGCTTTGTCCAATACACGGTTGCATGTTGTGGTGATCTTGCTTTGGTGTAACCGTTTCCTCAAATATATATAAAATCTATGACTTATTTGTGGTTGTGTGGTCGAACTAATTCCCCACTTAAATATTTCGAAGTGTGGTGCATAGAACATTTTGATTGGTGTAATTGGACCATGTGAATAATGCAAAGCATCCCTTGTATGTATGTAATATATACTTGTGAACATGGAGTTTGTGTGCTCGAGCTCATATGCACCCTTTGACATGTATGGATTTCTCGCCCAAAAAAATCGATGCTCCAAAAGGACTGTTTTGGGAGCATTTTGGAGCATTGATTTTTATTTTTTGCCAAGTCTTGCATGAATGTCATTCCATCACTAAAATTTGCGTGCATGTGAAATACACATCAATGTTTGCCCCCCCCCCCCTAAAAAACAGCTTTTAAAACTTGTCTAGTAGTTCTTTACTGTAGCAAAGAGTGCATGTGAGCTTGAGCTCAGAAGAGCACTTTCGGCAAGAAGCATCTATCAATAGTATTGAACTTCAGTACCACAACAATCATAGAGGTTCATAATTCAAGCTTGATATCTTGCGAAACTCTTTCAACCTTTGTAAGGAATTGTTTGTTAATTGGTATGTGTACTTTTTTGTTACAAAATACAATTGTCTGATGTAGGAGAACCAAAAATTCTAGACTATGATAAATTTATCAGTGTATCAACGACCAATTGATAAACTACTAACTAGATGTGGATGCGGTAAACTAAAGAAAAAACCGTGCCTTATAATAGGAAGGTCAAATAACCAAACAAGGGAAATTAATAAGAGAAGTGCATAAGGTGACCTCTGTACTTTTGCTTTCAGTGGTCATAGAATTGTTGGAAGGTGATAGTGTTGGGGGACGTAGTAATTTCAAAAAAAAAAAAATCCTACGCACATGCAAGATCATGGTGATGCATAGCAACGAGAGGGGAGAGTGTCGTCTACATATCCTCGTAGACCGTAAGCGGAAGCGTTATGACAACGCGATTGATGTAGTCATACGTCTTCACGATCGACCGGTCCTCAGTACCGAACGTACGGCACCTCCGCGTTCAGCACACGTTCAGCTCGGTGACGTCCCGCGAACTCACGATCTAGTAGAGCTTCCGGGAAGAGTTTTGTCAGCACGACGGCGTGGTGACGGTGTTGATGAAGCTACCGACGTAGGGCTTCGCCTAAGCACCGCTACGATATGACCGAGGTGGATTATGATGGAGGGGGCACCGCACACAGCTAAGTGATCAATGATCAATTGTTGTGTCTCCAAGGGGTGCCCCCTCCCCGTATATAAAGGAGTGGAGGAGGGGGAGGGGCCCGGCCTCCTATGGTGCGCCCCATGGGAGTAGGACTCCCTCCTTCCAAGTAGGAGTAGGAGAGGAGAAGGAAGGGAGAGAAGGATAGAAGGAAAGGGGGCGCCGCCCCCCCCCCCCCCCCCTTGTCCAATTCGGACTAGAGGGGCAGAGGGGGCGCAGCTGCCTTGGCCGCCCCTCCTCTTCTCCCACTAGGGCCCATTAGGCCCAATATACTCCCCGGGGGGTTCCAGTAACCCCCAGTACTCCAGTATATGTCTGAAACCTCCCGAAACACTTTCGTTGTCCGAACATAGTCGTCCAATATATTGATCTTTATGTCTCGACTATTTCGAGACTCCTCGTCATGTCTGTGATCATATCCAGGACTCCGAACTACCTTCGGTACATTAAAACACAAAAACTCATAATACCGATCGTCACAGAACTTTAAGCATGCGGACCCTACGGGTTCGAGAACTATGTAGACATGACCGAGACACGTCTCCGGTCAATAACCAATAGCGGAACCTGGATGCTCATATTGGTTCCTACATATTCTAGAAGATCTTTATCGATCAAACCGCATAACAACATACGTTGTTCCCTTTGTCATCGGTATGTTACTTTCCCGAGATTCGACCGCCGGTATCTCAATACCTAGTTCAATATCGTTACCGACAAGTCTCTTTACTCGTTCCGCAATGCATCATCCCGTAACTAACTCATTAGTCACATTGCTTGCAAGGCTTGTAGTGATGTGCATTACCGAGAAGGCTCAGAGATACCTCTCCGACAATCGGAGTGACAAATCCTATTCTTGGTCTATGCCAACTCAACGAACACCATCGGAGACACCTGTAGAGCACCTTTATAATCACCCAGTTACGTTGTGATGTTTGGTAGCACACAAAGTGTTCTTCCGGTAATCGGGAGTTGCATAATCTCATAGTCATAGGAACATGTATAAGTCATGAAGAAAGCAATAGTAGTAAACTAAACGATCAAGTGCTAATCTAACGGAATGGGTCATGTCAATCACATCATTCTCCTAGTGATGTGATCCCATTAATCAAATGACAACTCATGTCTATGGCTAGGAAACTCAACCATCTTTGATCAACGAGCTAGTCAAGTAGAGGCATACTAGTGACACTATGTTTGTCTATGTATTCACACATGTATTATGTTTCCGGTTAATACAATTGTAGCATGAATAATAAACATTTATCATGATATGAGGAAATAAATAATAACTTTGTTATTGCCTCTAGGGCATATTTCCTTCAGATAGTGTGTAGAGTTGCAGCATGTGTTTTTTTCCTTTCTTTCTTTCAATTTGTAGAAAAACGAATTAAAAAAAGTTCAATTTCTTCGCAAAAGAATTAAAAATAGTATTCGAAAAAGTAAATATTTTTTGAAAACTTCAAATATAATTTGAAAACACGAAAATTTTAAAATGCAATCATTTTTTCAAAAAGTTTAACATTGTTTCGAAAAGGTGAGCATTTTTTCAGATTGCATACATTTTTAAAAAGGGAGCATTTTTCCAAATATGTGAACATTTTTCAAAAGTTGAAAGTTTTTGAAAACACAAAATTGTTTCAGATGTGCGAAGGGAATATTTTTCAAATTTGTGAATCTTTTTTGAAAACTTGTAAAGGAATTAGAATGCAAACTTTTTTGAGTTTCCTAACAAATTTTGGAACAGGGAACTTTTTTTGAAATTCCGAAACATTTTTGAATTTGTCAATAAAAAAGGTTTTGTGAATAATATTTAAAAATATGAACTTTTTGGAAAATCCCATTTTTTAAATAAGTTTTTTTGAAATTCTAAACAATTGAAAAATATCTGAACTCTTTTTAAGAGGGAACTTTTTTTAATAGAAAGAAAAATAGTAAAATAACCTAAAGGATTTTTTTAAAGCGGACCTGAACTTGTCAGGACCTTTAACCTTCTAGAAGGTCCTAGAACCGGAGCCAGCTCCAATTTTCCTAGCAAATGGGCTGGCCCTGGTCGATGACACAGAAACGCCCAATTCCCGGATTCGTCTGTCTTGGGCTGGCCTTTCAATCTGAGCGAAATCAGTTCTCCAAAAAAACTGATTTTCTGGCTAAAAAAACTCCCTAAAAAAACTGTCCTTCTCGCCTGATTTTCTGGCTGGAGTGGACGAGCTGAGCTTACCGTGGACCGATTTTTCCCTTGGCTACAACGAGTCAACGACGTGCCATCAGTTCTAAAATTCCTGGGCTGACCGGTGACTGTGAGCACACACCAGCCATTGCCTCCCCACCTCCACATACCACTGCGTTAATCCTCAATCCTTTCCACCCGCGCCTTCAACCTTCAAAGCACCTTGCCCCAAAAAAATCCATGGCTGCCAAGGTCACCTCATCCTCATGCTTTGCTTTCCTAAAGGAAGCGCTGATCCTGCCCACGCTAAACCCCAAGCTCTTCGCGCCGGTGCTCCTCCTCTTTGCCGTCACCGCCTTCCTTGACTCCTTGGACGATGTCGTGTTCGTCCAGCCTCTCGTCGACGACATGGGCAGCCGTCTCATCGCGGTCAACAGCACCGACCCCTTGGGCGCCGAGTACACCAAGCTCACGGAGGAGACAGAGCCAGGCGGTAGCGGTACAAAGCTCCTCCTCATCACCATCGCCCAGCTGGTCGTCGGTGGTCTGGCGCTCGGCCTCGTCAAGCAGATCCTCACCCTCTTCGCAGCCTCCACAACCTACTCCGGCGACCGCTACTCGCTAGCAGAGCTCCTGCGTGAGCTGGTCAAGGGGAGGATCAGCGTGAAGGGCCCTTCCGTCACCATCGCCGTCGTCGACGCGCTTGACTTCGCATCGGCGGTCCTGGCCGCGCTGATTCCCACTCCCGCCCTGATGGGCGGGCTCTCGGGGGTGCTCTCCGTCCAGGGTCTCGTCTCCCACCTCGCGAACCACGTCTCCCTCTGCTTCACCGTCGTCGCGCTGGTGGGCGTCACCGCGTCGGCGGTCGACAGGAGGTGCAGCGGCGTGCGCGCGCTCCGGCAGGCGTGGCGGCTCGTGACGCGGGTGAGGAGGAAGGAGGGACTCGTGCTGGTGCTCATGGCATACCTCGGGCCTACCGCCGTGGCTCCGCTGCACGGGTTCGCTCTTGGGTATGCCAAGAGGAGCACGGCGGCGTGCTTGTGCTTGCTGGCGGTGTATGGCCTTCTGTCTGGCGCGCAGGAGCACTTCTCCTTGGCGGCGGCCACGGTGTACTACTACCAAGCCATGGAGAGCAAGGAGGTGATCGATGCCTTGTGCTTACTAGTAAGCGTGCATGTGTAACACACGTATAATCATAGCTAAGAATTTCCTCCTTCGTCACAATTAGGAGACAACTATTTAAATAAAATAAGAAATCTCGTAATCATATGTATATGTCACATATCAACAGCAATCAATTGGTTGAACTTCTCCATAGAGAAGATAGAGGCATAGGCTATTTAGTCTAGTATATAGTAAAAAAGGAGTCAAATATCCTAGAATGTCTATTTTATAATGCAGAATTGTCCAAATGAACATGGCCGGGATGCAAACTTGGAACAAAATTGTAAAGTTTCTGAGAGGTATAACTCAGAAAGGCCATATACTGTCGCATGGGGTAAACACTGGCTTTTAAAGCATTGAAAAAAAAGTACAATCATAATATTATTCTTCATAGTTATTACATGATGGACAACAAATTTTCCCAAAAATATAAGGAAAAAAGGGTAATATATTATCCGATTTAAGAACAAACACATGTTATACATGCATGAGAATAACGCCAGATTGACAAATAAACTTCAATCTTAACAAGTAGAACAATGTCACATGAAGGCTTTGAATACTACATGAATCATCATTTATAATTGTGAGGGGCCACGAAACAACTCAGCAATCTAACTGATCACAATGTCATTGAATTTTACACATGGAAGCATTGGACATAATGCTTTTAAAGGCAATGCCTTCATCTTGGTAGAGTCCCCGTTGATCGATAATGACACATAAAGTGCATCACCTTAATACAGGTGTTGTTGTGCTAACAATAGCTCCTTTCCTGAAAGGAGAATATGAGATACCATACAAATCACTATCTAACAATAGCACACTTATGAAAAGTTGGACCATCTCAAGGTTTTCTTCAAGCTCTGCACCAATACTTCTTACCGAAAAAGAATCAGACGCGCCTACTTAAGTATATTATCATAGCAAAAACCTGTTCTAAAATGATACCATGAATCCAGTGAATCCACAATGAATCTTTGAACTAATATTTCAACATGGTTTGGGATTGTGCAATGGAATAAGGATAGGTTAATCTTAAGGCCCATGAAAATATTCATAGTGAATTAACCTACAAAATATATAGTAAGACAAGAGTGAACTAAAATTGATTGCAGAATAGTAGGATGCTGGTTTAGTTCCAATAAAATTCGTTGCAGATTAGTAGGAAAATTTCCTCCAATTGTGGCATGATCTTGAGAAGGAGCATCAACGCAATTGCACGTACCTAATGCTCAACCACTGAATCTTCCTTCAACTATTTTCATGCCCACATACATGCCCACCTGCACCGTGAAACTCAATCAACTGAACAAAAGCTATAATGTAAACAAATTAATTTCACCTCTTTATTTGTAAGTTTGTCCTCTTGTTTAGCATACTAAACTTTCCTTTCTCTAAAAGAAAATTTTCATACACAATATGTACACAAAAATAAAAACAATAGCTCCAGTTCATGACAGGTAGATAGTTTGGTAGACAAAAACTCTTATGACATGGATCATAATATAATTTGTGGAAATGTATGTATGTTTGTCTTTAAGTAGATTCAAGGTCTTAGCTCAGAGAAAATAAGAATCAGAAAAGAAATTTTTCAAGGGTTCTATATTCGACACGGCTGCAAAAACTTCAGTTAGTACATGGTATACATGGCATAAATTTCTTCCAATTTATCACATACCTTGCAAGTCAATCAAAACAGTGCTTCGCATGCATATACTGCAACATAGCATTAACCATGTGATTGCATATAAATCAGGCTTGCCTGAATAAAACAAAAGAATTCACTCGTAAAAAATCAGATTGCCATATGAAGTTATTAACATCCACTTTCTCACCACTCAAATGCACCCTCTAGGAGCAGTGGCGCATAAACTGAATCCGTGCAAGACAGGAACTGAATCCCTAGCACAAGAATATTAGTTCTGCACAGCAAGAAAAATAACCTCACAAAATACAATAAAAAACTGAATCCACGTTAAAAGAAAATCTAAACTGAATGCCGTGCAGAACAGGCCACATCTGGTCAAAATAGAGGACCGAATCAACAAGACAGAAGGTTAATATATAAGGGGGAAGAATGAAGTGGGTGGATCAACTAATAGGAATAGAGAAATCAGCGTCTGGGGGCATCAACTGCAAGGAGTCAATGGCGGGGGAGGCGGAACATTTGCGATATTTCTTAGGCCACAGAAAGTGTCTGAGACCAATTAAGTAATTCCCAATAACAAAGATGAGGTGAACCTGAAGGATCATCACTTCAATTTTGGCCACCGCATTGTATGTGATCCCTTGATTCGAGCATGGTGGATTGGTGCAGACGCTCCTCCGAGTCAACAAAAACTGCATTCGCTTTAGTAAGGGGATACTCTCTGATCCAAAATAAGTGTCACAGTTTTGAACTAAGGTTAGTTCAATCTTAGTTCAAAACTGCGACACTTATTATGAATCGGAGGGAGTACATGATTAATGGTGGATCAAATACTGATCTCTATGTTTCAAGTACAGGCCACAACTCCTTGGATCTAGTGGTGTGTAAAAAAATAATTTGCTATACATTGACTTTGTAAATGATGTTTCCTGTCTCCAAACTTTTTTTGCCATGACCGACATGGAAGGAACATGGCATTTTATCCAGTACCAAATATTAGCAATGTAAGCAGCAAAACTCCAAAACTACGAAGCATTCATTGCCCCACAACATAGACACTGATTCTCAAGAGATAGTGAGATCGAATTTCTGCAACCAACCAAATTTAACTATTTAAGCACGAGGTCACAATCGAAAAATGCAATGCTAGTCAACCAAAAAGAGTAAACTTAGGATTGCGAGTGTATAGGGCAAATAATAAGCAGTACACGACAGTTGTCAAATCAACATCCCATTTTAAAATTTCTAGCAATGCTTTTCATGTAATCTATTCATATATAGAGTACATATGAGCCTATAAAGACATCCTGCCATATGTCATGATTACTAATTACGAACACATTTTGGAAGCAACTAAAACCAACCTTCGATCTAAGATTACAAACATGAGAAAGTAAAAAAAGAAAGAAAAACATGTACTCTAGCACCATGAATCCAGAACAAGAACACACACATATATATGCCCACAAAGAAAAAGGAAATAGTGAATGCCCTGCATAACACGAAAACATATGCTCAAAATAAAGATCCAAATCAACAAGACAGTGGCTGAATAAATCGAGGGAAAAAAGGGACTCGGTTTGTTAGGTGTTTAAACGGGAATGGGTACCCAGATGGATTATCATTCTTCATCTGCCGTTAGGAAACTTGAAATATGCTGCAGTCTGTTATATATGTATGTTTGCTGAAATGTGTTGGGGATCCACAATGCTCCATATGAGAGACCTGGTGGTAGACTGAAATTAGTATGAAGGCGCCCAATTCTATCACTACTTCACCAATTTTTATTAGGAGGCATGTAGTTCAGCCAAATGAGTTAACACCCTTTGTTAGTCAGATGGATATGCTCCAGTCTAGGATGGCATTAGCTAAGAAGACGTGGTATAGCAAAGAAAACATGGACAATCAATGCAACTTCTCCAGTTGAGAGGACCTAGGTATAGATAATAGCAAAACCCATGCCTCTAAAAAATTAGCAAGATCACATGTACTGGGTGAATAATATCAATGTTTCTCAACATAAGTACAGAAAAAATATACATATGTTTTTGTATATCTTTTTTGCTAATTATATGCAAGCCTATATATTTGCATTGGGTGCATGTCCAGTTTTATTAATCACAACAGCATGTAAGTAGGCCAAATGAAACTGTCATGTGGAATGCAATGCATACAACTCTATCCATTCGCTTACCAGATTCTAAACTGCACTAAAATGTGCAGGGTAAAAGATTATTAAATCATGCTTTGCATCATCACAAAAAATCTTTTTGTAGTACCTTACGAATACGCAATGCATAAAAATGATGAAGCACGTGAGAATACCGTTGCAATTAATTTTATTTGAACAGAAATAAAGATCCCCAACTTGCACTATGGTTCCAAACATTGAGGTCCCAAAGAGGAAGATTTTGGCCCAATCCTCCACCTCGTATGCCAAACTGATTCGAGTACAAACTGAAGTATTGTATCTCTAGCACAATCAACAGCTAATACCAAATATTGAACTACAGAGTCAGAGTGCTAAACCAAAAATTAGTGCATGTCTGCAGCTGCACAATTTCCAAACAAATATATGGTGCAGCAATGAGTTACCTTGTTGCTGCTGAACTATGCGTATTTGTTCACGGAGCATTGTGGCAGCTTTCTGTCTAGCATACGTGATGCATAGCAGTACGCCATTACACAAGAACCAGAGCTGGAATTTACATGACCCCATTACTCTCCAGATCTAGGCAATGGCTCATATAAGTGTGCAATTCCTGAGAAAGTTCATTTAAGAAAATGAAAGTTCAGGAGCATGTTAACTAAAATCTGAGAAAGCAGCTTGAAGCAGAGGAAATATCATGAGAGCTTGATTAACATTGTTCTCCACAAGTCGACTACTTCTTTTCTTCAGTGTTGAGCTCCTATATGAAATATCTTATAAAGCATTGCAAGCTAGAAAATATGTAATACACACTGGAAGAATAAAAAGAATGTACCTTGAGGCTCTTCTCATCCTTTTCTGGAATAGCTCTTCTCATCTTTTTCTGGAATAGCTCTTCTCATCCTTTTCTGGAATAGCTCTTCTCATCTTTTTCTGGAATAGCTCTTCTCATCCTTTTCTCGAATAGCTTTCTTTTTAGCATAGTGCTTACCCAATGTTCTAGAAAATTCACTGATAACAGGAACAATAAAGATTACATTGCATCAAAGAAACAAAAAAAATGCAGCCAAGTAATTCTAGCATTGTACTACTTGACTATTCAACATGCCTTTATATCAACCTACACTTGTGCCCCACTAAAAATCCTTTGTAAACCACCATTTCAATCTAGTGTTGGGATAAAATAAAAGATCGAATATAATCGCTCAACAGCAACATACACATGCAAAGTTGAGTTGATGTAATCGGATTTTTGGATGAGTCAACCTGAAGACTAACTATATTTATCAGTCAAATCAAGCTCTAATCCTTAATCAGAACGAAGATGAAGCGACCGGCCGCGTGAAGTCGGGTGAGACGATTGAGCGAGGAGAGGAAACTTACTGGCTTCTCTGCTATCAGATCAGGTCGTCGACGTTCGTTGCACAACAGAGGAGGAGATAATGAATCTAACCTAGGAATGTATAATATAATATAACAAATATCCTATATGCTTTTGTTTCTTTTATTTTGTTTACACATTTTCTCATTTCCTACGTTGCACCGATACGGCGACACCGATACGGCGATACGAGTACGGCGATACGGGATACGGCAATTTCTAGAAACAGCAATATGCGATACGGCAAGTACATATAAATAATTAATAAAATTACATGTAATAAAAACAAAAATAATAAAATGTGTGAGATGAGATCAAAATACCCCCCCATTGGTTGCCTGACTGCCTCTTTTCTTTTCTAGTCTTGAATGATCATCCAGGTCCTCAACTCCTCATGGTGTATGCAAAATAGAAAATACATCACATGATATTAGACTTGACAATAAATCATGACAAGTGGAAAGCAGTAAACAGGTTGGCTTGTAGCATACCAGATGAATATATTTCCAAACTTCCAAGTTCCAACAAGTTTCAATTCTGAATTCTCAATGGCCATAGAGAAACAATGCAAAAGTTCACGAAGATAACATGATAAATAGGAAGATCCATATTCAAACAATCCATAATTGTGCATTACAACATAAAAATAGGAAGATACAAGGCTCAGGTGGCCATAGATCCAAGTTCAAGCAGTGCATAATTGTGCATTACAACATAACAACAACATAAACTAAACGAGACAGCTCAAGTGAGAGCATCCATAATCTCAGCCTCCCGTTCGGGTTCATCAAGTGTAAGGTCAGCACCTTCAAGCATGCCAACACCAGTGAAACTCTCAACCCCATCTCCACCCACATCCCACATCCGGCTTGGCCCAGCACGATAAGCATCAGATTGTCTTGAAAACAGACGCAAATTGTTATGTGAGAACACTAAATCCTCAGCACGTACAGGAGTGAGCCTGTTTCTGCCGGAGCTATGGATGAAGGAATATGTGCTCCAATTCCTTTCACAGCAAGATGATGATGAGGGCTGCCCAAGTAACTTTAGTGCTAAACTTTTCAAGAACTTTGTGCTTCCTCCATGAGTGCCCCACCATTGCTTTGGTTCAAAATCATCTCTATCTTCAATTCAATCTACATCCTGAAAGGCATTCATCATTAGAGCAAAATCTACAAATTCTTTCTTGACGGTCTTGTAGTCATTTGGGTCCGGAAAAAACTTCAGCAAACACTTGTTTCTAATGATGAATGCCTACAAGACCGTCAAGAAAGAATTTGTAGATTTTGCTCTAATGATGAATGCCTTTCAGGATGCATATTCAATTGAAGATAGAGATGATTTTGAACCAAAGCAATGGTGGGGCACTCATGGAGGAAGCACAAAGTTCTTGAAAAGTTTAGCACTAAAGTTACTTGGGCAGCCCTCATCATCATCTTGCTGTGAAAGAATTGGAGCACATATTCCTTCATCCATAGCTCCGGCAGAAACAGGCTCACTCCTGTACGTGTTGAGGATTTAGTGTTCTCACATAACAATTTGCGTCTGCTTTCAAGACAATCTGATGCTTATCGTGCTGGGCCAAGCCGGATGTGGGATGTGGGTGGAGATGGGGTTGAGAGTTTCACTGGTGTTGGCATGCTTGAAGGTGCTGACCTTACACTTGATGAACCCGAACGGGAGGCTAAGATTATGGATGCTCTCACTTGAGCTGTCCCGTTTAGTTTATGTTGTTGTTATGTTGTAATGCACAATTATGCACTGCTTGAACTTGGATCTATGGCCACCTGAGCCTTGTATCTTCCTATTGTTATGTTGTAATGCACAATTATGGATTGTTTAAATATGGATCTTCCTATTTATCATGTTATCTTCGTGAACTTTTGCATTGTTTCTCTATGGCCATTGAGAATTCAGAATTGAAACTTGTTGGAACTTGGAAGTTTGGAAATATATTCATCTGGTATGCTGCAAGCCAACCTGTTTACTGCTTTCCACTTGTCATGATTTATTGTCAAGTCTAATATCATGTGATGTATTTTCTATTTTGCATACACCATGAGAAGTTGAGGACCTGGATGATCATTCAAGACTAGAAAAGAAAAGAGGCAGTCAGGCAACCAATGGGGTGGTATTTTGATCTCATCTCACACATTTTATTATTTTTGTTTTTATTACATGTAATTTTATTAATTATTTATATGTACTTGCCGTATCACATATTGCTGTTTCTAGAAATTGCCGTATCCCGTATCGCCGTACTCGTATCGCCGTATCGGTGCAACGTAGTGCAAAAATGGGAACCATAATCTCAAAAATCTTTTACCACCCTCGTCCATCTCGATGAAAGATTAAAATAACAGTAGAAAATATAGATGGTACAAAATCTCGTACCATGACATCACAAGCTCAATGATGGCACAAACGAACGACTAAACTGATGATAACTGTATTCCATGCAGATTGTAGACTTTCAGAATTAACTCCACCAGCTGGTAACAAAACATAACATGTGTGTCCTAATTCCCAAATGGGCGTTGAAGGCCTACAATGATCAGAGGACCAGTCCTCTTCTTATGGTTTTATCTACAGGGATCTTATGGTTTTATCTACAGGGATCCCAGTGTGTTGACAGAATCAACATGCATCTGGCCTCAAAACAGAAAGAATCATTGATTTGATAGGTAATACTTCAGCTCTAGCCAACTGCAGGATAAATCATGCCAATATTTTGTATGGACAGGTTTGATAGCGATCAAAACATACCCAATATGCATAGCCTTTGGCATGTGATCCAAACGCATCCAAACGCCCGAGCTCCCGCAGCTCCAAGCCGCCGCCGTCCCATAGGCTCGCATCGGCGCCGTGCGCCGCCTCTCGCTGGAGACCATCGCAACCGGAGGTTCACCGTCAAGGCTGCCACACCCCTGCCCTTCCTCCTCTCCCTTCTGTTCTATATCTCCTCCTCACCTTCGAAGCTCTCTCTCCCTGGAACTGCAGCAGGCCATAGAGAAGCTCAGCCACCGCCGCCGCCCATCCGACTCGCCGGAGCCGCCTGTCGTGCATACATCATTTAATGGCAACCGAGTCTGCATATAACTCTGCTCTCTTCTCATCAGACAATCGTGCATACCAATTTGTACCAGTCTTTGGTTTTTCACCCGTTTGATTTGCAGTGACATGAGTAGGCGTATTCGTGAGATCTTTAAATGAGGAACGCTCGGCTGATCCTAATGCAGACAGGCGATGATTCCTCATCTGTGACATGTATTGGGGAACATCCTACATCAGTAGAATGACAAAACAATGCTACATAGGGATCCTAAATATCGAGAAGCTGAATTCATTAAGGTTTGAGTAAATGAAACTGTCAAGTGTTTTAGTAAATATGAAACTGTGATAAAAAGGACCTTAGATGCAGGGAATGGTGATGAGTGAGAATGGTCTGAACCTGTAGAAATTAAGCAGGTGTTGTTAGGGAGGAGGCAAAAAAACAAGTTATAAAATATTGTGAGTGGGATTGCCTAAATATATCAGATCTGTGGATCATTGAAAACACTGATCAGAAACCTGAGGAATGTGCAGAATTGTGAGTGCATTGAAAAGGTAATTGGAGTGAGAGCAAACAATTTGTGAACCATATGAAGAGCTTAAGTACTCATAAACCAGACTGTAACCATTTTAGTGCTGAGTGTGGCATTGGCGTTGGATCATGATAATTCACATACGGCAATTGTCCCGGAATAATTGTTCCTGCTGGTTGGAAGGATCATCTATGTATGCACTAAAATAATCATAACCAGAAGGATCATGTATGTATCAGATTATCTTGTGTGGAAACTGGAAAGAACAGAACGGCAAGCATGATGTTCAAATAATGCACACTTGAATGTAAAGAAAACTTACTGGCTCAGATGAGATCGTCGGCGGCAGAGGAGGAGCAGAGGAAGGCGGGCGGCGGAGAAGAGGACCGGCTGGCGGCGGCCACGGCAGAGGACCGGCGGACGGAGGGCGAGGATGAGCGGGAGGCGGGAGAGGATGGGCGGGGTGGCAGCTCACGCCCGCGGCGGCTGACGCTAGCGGCGGCTCCGGCTGTCCCACGGCGGCTCCCGCAGCGACCCGCGGCCCGCAGCGAAGGAGCGACGGGCGGCGGCTCCGGCTACTGGAGGAAGAGCGGGCGGCGAACGGCGCGGAGGAGGAGGAGGGGGCGAGAGGTCGCGCGGACGGGGAGAGAGATCGTGCGTACTATTTTTTTTAGGGTGTGGCTGGTTAGCGATTGAGTAAGGGCGGGTTGGCGATTGATTAAGGGCGTGGTTTGCAGCGTTAAACACAGAATGATTAAGAGCCATTAGATTTTATTAATGGATGGGTCTGATTATTTGGATCTGCTCCTCTCTTTCTTTTATAGTGGTAGTAGATGCTAAAATGAAATTCCTTCCGGCAGGGGAAGAAAATGCACGACTGTCATTCCGTTTACTCCTAGCGCTAGAGAAATGGGGTTAATTTCTCGTGTGATAATGAAATGCGTGGGATTATATTTCAGTTTGTTAAATCCCACATAAATTCTTTTAGTATGTTTATAAGGCATCTTCAACCTTGACTCTCAAACCACCCGCATACGACCGGACGTGTGTTGTCATTCAACGCGATACCCCATCCATCTGCAGGCAGGTCTGTATACTCATGCAAACGGACCAGAGATTGGGTGTGCGTGTGTTCGTGTGTGGGAGGGGAGGGGGCATCCAGATTGCTGCCACGACAACGTCCGACACCCCGCACCCACCCAAAACCTTCTCCCTCTCCTCACGTTCTTTATCGCCCGAAGTAGTTGCTACAGATTCATGCCGCTCGAGAGCGCGAGCGCCGCATTCATGTCGGCTCAGAGCAGACACGACCTCTCATGTACATGAGAGAACGGGGCAGGTCAGATATCTACCGCATTCAAACGGGCAGCTCGTTTGTCTGCCTGCTGGCATTGAACAAGCCCGGCATTGAAACAAGCCCGCCGACGGAGAAACCACTCCGGCGTTTCCATTGACACACCACGTCGCTTGGCCTCACTAGTATATGCTATTTAAACGAAGCAACTCACGGCACCAACCGCACCACAACACGTCCGCTCCACATCCTTATCTCGTGCACCACATGCGCCATGACCGCTAGGGGTAATGCGTTGTAGGAGAGCCTCTCGACGGAGCAGAAGCACAAGGTGGCCGCCCTTGCGGCCGGTTGGCAGCGCCGCCATGCGATTGCGCTAAATCAGGAACAAATGGGGCCACGGCGAGAAGCAATTCGTTTGTCTCACTATGCAAATATCTGCGTGCGCACGAAAATGGGAACAGAAGCGTTTTCTACTACAGACTTGTTTCATAGTTTCCAACTAAGCGGCAGACCCGACATGACTGACGGAAAGTCAACGTTAATAGTTGGTC
Organism: Triticum dicoccoides; assembly: GCF_002162155.2. Lineage (NCBI taxonomy): Eukaryota > Viridiplantae > Streptophyta > Magnoliopsida > Poales > Poaceae > Triticum > Triticum dicoccoides. Next base: position 727,645,351 of record NC_041382.1, on the reverse strand, counting down.
TAATTGCACGATAAAAGAGTTCTGTTTCCAAACAGATTTGCCCATCTATAATAGAGGACGGCATGCGGACCAGCTCCCCGGAAGTCTTCAATGACGACCCGACAAGGGAGACGGGCTCCGACGATGACTCGACATTGAAGCCCCCACCGGTTCATGTCGGCTTGACCATGGAGCAGGTGCATGCACACTTCAACGACACCATGGCGGAGGAGCAGCCGACGCGCCGTCATTGTTGGCGTTATGGCAGGCACATGAGGATCAGTGATACAACCTCTCCCTCCTCAAGCAGCACCGGCTGATGGAGGGCCAAATATACAGTGAGCACAAGTAAGAAGGCAGTGGCGGCAAAGAACCATAACTTCGTAGCCAAGCAGCGGGCGCTCTAGGAGGCTTGGCGCGCTCATGGCTCTGGCAACGCGGCCATGGCGCAGCCGGATGCAGAGACTACGCATGCGATCGCGAACGAGTACGCCAGCAGCCGCACGTTCCTGAAGCTATGGCTCTTCCAGCGGTGTCTGCGTTTTTAGCTGGACCATAGTCTTGATAACTTCTCCTCCGTAATCAATTACAAAAGGTCAGAGTCTTAGGCTGGTCACAATGGGTAAGAACATAAGCTAGTAACTTACACACTTTCCTAGACTATGTTACTACTTCCATAGTGGGTAAAAACATCTATGTAGTGTCATGCAACGATGTATTTATTAGGTTATAGACTCATTGTTTCTTGGAGTGTGTGATGTTCCGGTAACTTAGCTAGTTACCACAAGCACCTCTCTCTTCATTAAATATGTGTCACATAAGCAAAGTTGTATTGGAGTGTGTGATGTTACTCCTAAGTTCCTCCCCATTGTGACCAGCCTTAGAGTCTAGGATTTGAACCTTAGTGAGCTGATACGCATGTACTTGTAATTTTGATTTGGTTAATAGACTGTTTTCAGAAGAAGAAAAAATGTTTTTTCTTCCACTCGGAGAAAGGAAAGGCGATCTCGCCAAGCCGTCGCCATCCTCACGCGGCTCCCCTTCGTCGACGACCTCGGTCGTCAATGGTGAGGTGGGTCACCGGATTCACGCGTGTGGACCGTTTTTGGCCCTAGTAGCTTATGCTTCTAGATTGTTCATTGTTTTGGCTACGACGTCAGTGATGATGATGCTGAATAAAGAATCTTCAGATCCCTCTTCGAAGAGTTGATACACCCTATGTTTGGGGATGAATTTTGAAACCAGTCTGTTCAAACAAGGATGGCGTGGCGGCGGTGACATCCTCGTGGTGGACTTGTGTCCTTAGGCTCCAACGGTGTTTTCTCCAGCACCGGCGCAGAGCTTGGGAGGTAGTCTAGGAGTGGATATATATTGTCGTCTGCATCAAAGGCATCTGAAAGATGATGGATCATGTGTTGGGTTCTGGTCCGTGGATGACATGTAAGGTTTCCTCATCCGACGTCTTAGTCGTGTGGGGGTGGTAGACCTGAAGTTATGGTGTGTCCAGGGTGTTGCTCCGGTTTGATTCGATGAATGGTAGTGGCTTCATCTTTGGTAAGCCACCTTGAAGATCCGCAAAGCAGCATATCAACGATGGAGCCGTGTCGAGCTCGAGTGAGAAGCCGATTCATCAAAAAAAAATTCCTTCGGTCGCTGTTGTGATAGTGCGAGAGACGGGCGTTGATGTCAGACTCAGATGATTGTTTGGTATTGATTGTAGTTTCCCTCCTTGATTGGTGTTACTTTGTGCAAAGACTAGCGTTTGCTCTTTTTTGTTAGTTTTGATAGCTTGGTAGTTACGTGGCTTGTACCATGATCTTTAGGATCTAAATGAGACATATATTATCATAAAAACAAATTGTTGAGAAAATGCAAAAATTTTGGGCGAGGCATCGCCCCACCCCCCGGGAGTTCTGTGTTCTTCTACACATGATTAAATGTTGTGTGAGATTGCTATAACCCCACTAGGGTTTCTTTGCACCCCGTTGGTGCTGCCGGTCCGCCTTGTCTTCGTTGGCCTTAGGGCCATGGCAGCGCAGTGGATCCCAGCCCTTATCGGTGAGAGGGCTTCGTTTTTAGATGTACCTTCAAGTTTTGTTAGGATTTATGTCATGGTCAGGAAGATAAGATGGTGGCGGCTCCTCGAAAATAAAATAAGGTTCTCCTTGTCTAGCCCCCATCTTGGTGGTGCATCTAGCATCGTCGATGAGCGTGTGGAGATATATCTCCGGCGGATCTGTTTTTGGTGGATTTGCTCGGATTTGGTCGTAGTTCGTCTATGTTCATGTGTTTTCATTTTGAATTCTTTTGATCTATACTACTCTTCAACGGCGGTGGTTGCTGTTATGATGCGTTAGTCCTATTGGGTCTTAGCACCACGACTTCCTGACTGTCTACTACAACAAGTTTTGCCGGCTCTGACGGAGGAGGGGCGATGACGTCGGCGTGCCTTCGGCTCACTTCAGTGCTTGTAGTCGTCGCTAGGTGGTTTACAAAGCTAGATGTAATTTTTATTATTTCTGGTGTTCGTTATGCTGTCCTGATTGAAGATGAATAGATCAGATGTTTTCCCAAAAGAATATTGACGTGCAAATCACGTACAACTGACTTGTGTACAATTTTTTAACAACGACTTGTATACATTGTCGCACGAAGAAATCAAAGCATCCCTCTATGGCATTATAATCACTTTTGGATGAAGGAGACATTTCCTTCCCCGAAAGGAATGTGTGCTCTTAGCATAACCGCAAGGCATCGATCACCTCCTTGCTCTGCATGGCTTGGTAGTAGTAAACCGTTGCTGCCATCAGAGAGAGGAGCTGCAGCGCACATGACAGAAAAGCATGCACAGCCAGCAAGCACAAGGACACCGCCATGCTCCTCTTCGCATACACAAGAGCAACCCGGTACAGCGGAGCCACGACGGTCGGCACGAAGTGCGCCACGAGCACCAAGAGGAGACCCTCCTTTCTCCTCACCAGCGTCACGAGACGCCACGCCTGCCGGAGCGCCCCCACGCCGCGGCACCTCCTGTCGACCACCGACGCGGCGACGCCCACCAACGCCACGGCGGTGAAGTAGAGGGAGGTGAGGAGCGCGATGAGGTAGACGAGGCCCTGGACGGAGAGCACCCCTGAGAGCCCGCCCATCAGGTCGGGAGCGGGAATCAGCGCGGCCAGGACCGCCGACGCGAAGTCAAGCGCGTCGACGACGGCGATGGTGATGGAAGCGCCCTTCAGGCTGATCCTCCCCTTGACGAGCTCGCGCAGGAGCTCGGCTAGCGAGTAGCGGTCGCCGGAGTAGGTCGTGGAGGCCGCGAAGAGGAAGAGGGTCCTCTTGACGAAGCCGACGGCCAGGGCGACGATCACCTCGGAGACGCCGATGAGTATGAGCCTCATACCGTCTTGCTTTGGCCCCTCCATCTCCATGAGCTTGGCGTATTTGGCGCTCGAGAAGTCGGTGTTGTTGAGCTCGGTGGCATGGCTGGCCACGACGTCGGCGAGAGGCTGGACGAACAGGAAATTGACTATGTGGTCAAGGAAGGCGGCGGCGGCAAAGAGGAGGAGCAAGGGCGTGAAGAGCTTGGGGTTTAACGTGGGGAGGATCAGCGCTTCCTTTAGGAAAGTAAGGCATGATGTGGTTTTGGCAGCCATGGTTCCTTTTTGGTAAGGTGCTTTGAAGAACTGAAGATTGAGGATGAACTGCCTGACGCTGCCGAGGAGATTTGTACGTTGGGGGAGAGGATGGGATGGCTGATGCTCACCGGTCAACCGAGGAAGAGTTGAAAAAGGAACGGCACGTCGTTGTCGCCAAGGGACGACTTGGAAAAACCAAAAGAATCAAAGTACGACCCGCCCGCCGGTGGAGGAAATTGCAGAAACCACTTGTACAGCTTACCAATTATTGGTGTTTGCTATACAGAACACAACTGTTAGTCTAACTAGTTGCAACCAGGTCCAGTGAAAATAGTAATACTACTCTGCACACGGACAATGAGCTCTGGCGGCCGCGACGAGTGGAAGCTTGGTGCGGCGACGGCTAGGGTTTCCCCCCGTCGCTCGTGGGAGCCACGCAGGTGGGAATCAGGCCTTCGTCATCGCCACAATTCGCGTCAAAGTAGACCAACCACTCTTGTGGCGGCTAGGGTTACAACCCGATTACTGCTCTCAGGCAAGAGTCACTCTCTGCTTTATATATAGCCATGGATGTCTGAAGGTGAAAGGAAAATAATAGCAAGTAGAATAAAAAGTGAAAAAGGGGCGCCAGCCTAGTGGTTGAATGACGGCCGTCGGATGAAGATCGTGTGGCGGCTGCTTTCTCTCTTCAACGTCGGAAGTACCGGTTCGCAAGCTTCATCTAGGGCGTCAATACTTGATCTAGCGGCTACGATGTCTGTAGAATGATGAATAGCTAACTGAAGAAGAATTGGGCCTAACATAAGGCGCACTAAGCTCGTGGAACAACATCAACGCCAACTACTACCTCTTTACCTTGACATTTACCTCTTCTTTACCTTTCATCAAAGAGATAAGTTCTTCTAGCTTGGTTGTCAACTCCGGGCTATTTTCTTCTATAGCATTCACCTTCTTGGTGGTGGTCCTTTCAACATGCCATTGGGCATGGTTCTCTTGCGTATAATCTAATATCTTCTTGACATCTTCTATGGTTTTTCCATGATTGTTCCTCCTGCAGCTGTATTAGGCATAGATTTTGACATATGATTCAAGCCATTATAAAACATACGAAGGATTAACCATTCTTCCATTCCATAACAGGGGCAATTTCTCATAGCTTATTTCATTCTATCACACGCAAGCGCTAGTGGCTCACGTTCCTCTTGCTTGAAACATGTAATCTGAGAATGTAATTGCATGATTTTTGCAGGTGGGAAAAACTTGGATAAAAATTTGTTGCAACAATCATCCCAAGAAGTAATACTGGCTTTAGGCAAAGCTAAAAGCTAGTCTTTAGCTTTTCCTCTCAAAGAGGAAGGAAATAAGGGAAGTTTCAGAGCATCTAAGTCATAATCCTTTATGCGTGTCATGTTGCACAATTCACTAAAATTATGTAAATGCATACCTGCATCTTCAGAAGCAGAGCCTCCAAAGTATTCCTGTTGAACCATGGAAACTAAGTTTCGTTTGATCTCATATTCTGCAGCTGCAACATCAGGTTGTGCTATAGGTTCATGCATGAAATTGTTGCTAGGAGTAGCAAAGCTCCCAAGATTACAAGCCATAGTAACTTTTTGGATTTTTCTACTGACGAGACTTGCAACAAAATAAAACTAAAACTAAAACTAAAACTGAAAAAGTAAAGACAAAAACTGAAAATTAAATTTAACACAAACTCTAAACACAAAGACTTGGAATACTAAACTCCTCCCCGACGACAACGGCGCCAGAAAAGGGGCTTGATATCTCCTTTTTGTTGACCCGGTATAGGAACTAAAAAGAGTATCCCACACCTATTTCCCCAGAGGTGACCCTGGGTTATCGAACCCACGAGAGAAAGATTTCCTTAAGCGATGGTCTCTAGCAAGTTGTTTCTAAAGTGTCAAATCCAATTTTTGACCGGATCAGCAAGCAAATATTGATTCAAACACTTATAATAAAATGATGGTATGGGGATGAGGTATAAATGCTTACAACCATGTATTGGTGTTGGGATAAAAAATGATATTAGTGTTGGGGAACGTTGCAGAAAACAAAAAAAATTCCTACGTTTCACCAAGATCAATCTATGGAGTCAACTAGCAACGAGAGGAGAGTGCATCTACATACCCTTGTAGATCGCGAGCGGAAGCATTCAAGAGAACGGGGATGATGGAGTCGTACTCGCCGTGATCCAAATCACCGATGACCAAGTGCCGAACGGACGGCACCTCCGCGTTCAACACACGTATGGAGCGAATGACGTCTCCTCCTTCTTGATCCAGCAAGGGGGAATGAGAGGTTGATGAAGATCCAGCAGCACGACGACGTGGTGGTGGATGCAGCAGTGATCGCAGCGGGGCTTCGCCGAGCTTCTGCGAGAGGGAGAGGTGTAGCAGGGGAGAGGGAGGCGCCAAGACTTGAGATGTGGCTGCCCTCCCTCCCCCCTTTATATAGGCCCCCTAGGGGGGTGCGCCGGCCCTAGGAGATGGGATCTCCTAGGGGGGCGGCGGCCAAGGGGTGGAGTACCCCCCAAGGCAAGTGGAGGCGCCCCCTCCCCTAGGGTTCCCAACCCTAGGCGCATGGGGGGCCCAAGGGGGGGCGCACCAGCCCACTATGGGCTGGTTCCCCTCCCCACTTCAGCCCATCACTACTAGGAAAAGGCCTACTAATGGTGCACCTAATTTGGCCATTAATGGCGCATTAGTGGTGCGCCATTAGTAGCACGCCATTAGTATATTTTACTAATGGCGCACCACAGGTGCGCCATTAGTATCTGGTATACTAATGGCGCACCCCAGATGCGCCATTAGTATATACAACAGTGCGCCATTAGTATGCCTCCCAGGGGGCCATGTATACCCAGGTGCTTTGGCATACTAATGGCGCACGACAGCAGGATGCGCCATTAGTAACTTCGGCATACTAATGGCGCACTCTTTAATGATGCGCCATTAGTATCCTTTGGCATACTAATGGCGCACTATGATGTGATGCGCCATTAGTATGAATATTAGGTTTTTTTATTTTTTTTATTTTTTATTTTTTGCACAGGTTACAAAATGTATAATTGGACAAAATATAGACAGCACACATCAACAACAGATTCATCGAATACAATAGAAGATTAGTCTCTGAATACAATTCATCATTTTAGTCTCCGAATACAAGTCATCATATTAGTCTCCGAATTGAAAAGACCGAACAAAGATAGAACATTATATTACAAGTCTCGAGACCGCGAGTTTGTCTTCACGTTACAAGTCGATATCGATCATCTAAACTACCATCACATAGAAGAGAGCTGCGGTCATCACGATGAGCATCATCATGATGAAACTCGTCTTCATCCGGTTCCTCCAACGCTCCCTCCCCTCTCCCGCTAGATAGCGGGCGTATCTAGATTTGGCCTCGGCCCTAGTGGCGTACCCTTTGTAACTGTTACCGCTGAATCGGTGAACCTGTCTCCGACACTCCTCCCAGTCGTCGTAGACTCCGGGAACCTTACCCTTGTACACGACATACCACGGCATCGCTATCTAGTACCAATTCACAGACGAAACGTTAGTACCAATTCACAGACAATACATAAGCAATATATAAGTATGCAACAGAACGATCGGAAGAGAAAAGCAAGACATTAATAGCATCGATTACATCTTAAGTTGAACGACTCTCGAAACCAAAGAGACATACTACAAGTTCATTAAAGTTTAATTACAACATGAGACTCAAGGGACCGGAGCGTGGATGAAGCCGCCGTCTATCGTGGGAGTCATGAAAGAACGGGCGTTGTCAGCCTGCATTTGTAGGATTGTGTCGATGTCACTGTTGGATGGTTGATTTCTGAGGTAGAACTGCCCCGCGGTACGAAGGACATCTTGATGGATGATTTCCGCAAACTCCGACTGGATGCGAAAGAATTCTTGTCTGATGTCCGCGTCCTGGATTGCCGACACGCTCGCGGCCCAATCTTTGAGTCTACTCGGTAGCAGAAGTTGATGATGGTCCCGTACGATCGCCCGCATGTGATGGATGGCATAGTAGGCACCCTTCTGACCGCCAGGCGGCTGCTTGACGCAGCAGAACGTTGTATTGTGGGAGAACACGTGCTTGCCGTACTTACGAATAGGCCTGGTGAAGGTGCCTCCAGATTTGACATAGCCGGGGAGAACATCATCAAGAACCTTCTTGACATTTGTGTAGTCTACGTTCGACTGACGGTCCGGGTCGAAATACGTGGCCATGGAATATTTGGGGCTTAGGAGGATGAGCGTGCAACGTGTGTCACTGCAGAAAACACGGAATGTTAAAAGAAAAGCGATCGAAATCTAAGAATTCATATTTTACGGGGCGGTTGAGGGGAGGACTTACTCGGGAAAGTAAGGCACGAGGAAGTTATCCTTATCTTGGTTTGCCAGAATGACGCCTTCGAGGTAAGAACTCGCGACTTGGCGGTCCCCAGCGCTGCCCAAGATCTTGGCACGCATGTAGAAGGGGTCGACTATCACAATGTTCGGGGTCTTGTCGCGAATGATCCGCATCTCCATACTCAGCAAAAATAGCCGAACGAAGGTGTAGTGCAGCGGATGAAGGTTCAACATAGCGTGGATGTCATCAAACCGCAGGACGATCGTACCCCCGATGGAGTTATCCACAAAGCCCTTGCCCTCTGGCACCTTGGCCGCGAAAACCGGGTATGCCACATCCTTCTCTCCGAGACGCCGCTTCTCCAAAGAAAGAACACTGTCATGCAGACTCCGCATAGCACCGGTTGCAGCATCGAGCATATTTCTCGGTAGCATCGGCCTACCCGCCACATGCACCCTCCTCGAGATATCCTCAGGTGAAGGTGGCCCGTCCTGAGCACGGATCGTACTCGGTGCCGGCTGGCCCGCACCCTTGTTAGTCTTTCTTTTGCGTGCCTTCTTCTTCTCCTGTAATGGGACCGAGTTCTGCTCACAGACCGCCTTCTTGAGTGTGTTGGGGCTGATCATATTTCGCACCTCGCCTATCTGAGGCTCGGTGAAGTCGGCAGCTGGAGGCGTCTCCTGAGAGTTGAACTGCAGACGACGCCTGTTGCAACTTGGCTTCTCCGTGGTACCAGCTAGATCGCGCACGTCTTTTGTTGGGTTGGGTTGTTGAGAAGGAGGCCCCATGAAGTCGCCATCGTACCCATGATCGGCAAAGTACTGATCGACGTTGGCAAATGTATCATCGTCGTCGTCGTTCTGATCCTGTGCCATATGCATGTTTGGATCCAGTGGCATAGGGATGTCCGGCACCGTTGCGGCGGTCTTGCCATGGGGCCGACTTGGCGCCAACACGACTGGCGGTGTTGTCTTTGGGGTGGTGTCCCCCGCCCCCAAACGAATCTGGCTCTTCGGCCAAAGCAGGGGCCAGCTCAGGCAGGCGCTGAGGGTCATCACGTCATCATCGTCGGCCCCGACGGGTCGAATCGGAGGTAACAACTCGTCGCAGCCTGGCAGCACCCGAACCAGTTGAACCCTAAACAAGTTGGGTGGCATCTGGGTACCGTGGAACAAGGGGTTGCCCGGTTGAACGATTTTGCCCTTGGCGACATCAACCAACTCGTTGTTCACAAAGTGCAGGAGAGTGCACGGATGCAGCAGTGATCGCAGCAGGGCTTCGCCGAGCTTCTGCGAGAGGGAGAGGTGTAGCAGGGGAGAGGGAGGCGCCAAGACTTGAGATGTGGCTGCCCTCCCTCCCCCCCTTTATATAGGCCCCCTAGGGGGTGCGCCGGCCCTAGGAGATGGGATCTCCTACGGGGGGCGGCGGCCAAGGGGTGGAGTACCCCCCAAGGCAAGTGGAGGCGCCCCCTCCCCTAGGGTTCCCAACCCTAGGCGCATGGGGGGCCCAAGGGGGGGCACACCAGCCCACTATGGGCTGGTTCTCCTCCCCACTTCAGCCCATGGGGCCCTCTGGGATGGGTGGCCCCACCCGGTGGACCCCCGGGACCCATCCGGTGGTCCCGTACAATACCGGTGACCCCGAAACTTTCCCGATGGCTGAAACTACACTTCCTATATATAATTCTTCACCTTCGGACAATTCCGGAACTCCTCGTGATGTCCAGGATCTCATCCGGGACTTCGAACAACTTTTGGATTACTGCATACTCATATCTATACAACCCTAGCGTCATCGAACCTTAAGTGTGTAGACCCTACGGGTTCGGGAGACAAGCAGACATGACCGAGACGACTCTCTGGTCAATAACCAACAGCGGGATCTGGATACCAATGTTGGCTCCCACATGCTCCTCGATGATCTCATCGGATGAACCACGATGTCGGGGACCTAATCAATCCCGTACTCAATTCCCTTTGTCAATCGGTACATTACTTACCCGAGACTCGATCGTCGGTATCCCAATACCTTGTTCAGTCTCGTTACCGGCAAGTCACTTTACTCGTACCGTAATGCATGATCCTGTGATCAACCACTTGATCACATTGAGCTCATTATGATGATGCATTACCGAGTGGGCCCGGAGATACCTCTCCGTCATACGGAGTGACAAATCCCAGTCTCGATTCGTGCCAACCCAACAGACACTTTCGGAGATACCTGTAATGTACCTTTATAGTCACCCAGTTACGTTGTGACGTTTGGCACATCCAAGGCACACCTACGGTATCCGGGAGTTGCATAATCTCATGGTCTAAGGAAATGATACTTGACATCTAGAAAAGCTACAGCAAACGAACTACACGATCTTTGTGCTATGCTTAGGTTTGGGTCTTGTCCATCACATCATTCTCCTAATGATGTGATCCCGTTATCAATGACATCCCCATGTCCATAGCCAGGAAACCATGACTATCTGTTGATCAACGAGCTAGTCAACTAGAGGCTCACTAGGGACACATTGTGGTCTATGTATTCACACATGTATTATGATTTCGGGATAATACAATTATAGCATGAATAATAGACAATTATCATGAAGAAGGAAATATAATAATCATTTTATTATTGCCTCTAGGGCATATTTCCAACAGTCTCCCACTTGCACTAGAGTCAATCATCTAGTTACATTGTGATGAATCAAACACCCATGGAATTCTGGTGTTGATCATGTTTTGCTCTAGGGAGAGGTTTAGTCAACGGATCTGCTACATTCAGGTCCGTATGTACTTTTCAAATCTCTATGTCTCCATTTTGAACACTTTCATGAATGGAGTTGAAGCGACGCTTCATATGCCTGGTCTTCCTGTGAAACCTGGGCTCCTTGGCAAGTGCAATAGCTCCAGTGTTGTCACAGAAGAGAGTCATCGGGCCCGACACATTGGGTATGACTCCTAGGTCGGTAATGAACTCCTTCACCCAGACTGCTTCATGTGCTGCCTCCGAGGCTGCCATGTACTCCGCTTCACATGTAGATCCCGCCACAACGCTTTGCTTGCAACTGCACCAGCTTACTGCCCCACCATTCAAAATATACACATATCCGGTTTGTGACTTAGAGTCATCCAGATCTGTGTCGAAGCTAGCATCGACGTAACCCTTTACGATGAGCTCTTCGTCACCTCCATAAACGAGAAACATTTCCTTAGTCCTTTTCAGGTACTTCAGGATATTTTTGACCGCTGTCCAGTGTTCCATGCCGGGATTACTTTGGTACCTTCCTACCAAACTCATGGCAAGGTTTACATCAGGTCTGGTACACAGCATAGCATACATGATAGACCCTATGGCCGAGGCATAGGGGATGCCACTCATCTTTTCTCTATCTTCTGTCGTGGTCGGGCATTGAGCCAAGCTCAATCTCGTACCTTGCAATACAGGCAAGAACCCTTTCTTTGACTGGTCCATTTTGAACTTCTTCAAAATCTTGTCAAGGTACATACTCTGTGAAAGACCAATGAGGCGTCTCGATCTATCTCTATAGATCTTGATGCCTAATATATAAGCAGCTTCTCCAAGGTCCTTCATTGAAAAACACTTGTTCAAATAGGCCTTTATGCTTTCCAAGAATTCTATATCATTTCCCATCAACAGTATGTGATCCACATACAATATGAGAAATGCTACAGAGCTTCCACTCACTTTCTTGTAAATGCAGGCTTCTCCATAAGTCTGCATAAACCCAAACGCTTTGATCATCTCATCAGAGCGAATGTTCCAACTCCGAGATGCTTGCACCAGCCCATAAATCGAGCGTTGGAGCTTGCACACCTTGTCAGCATTCTTAGGATCGACAAAACCTTCCGGCTGCATCATATACAATTCCTCCTTAAGGAAACCATTAAGGAATGCCGTTTTGACGTCCATTTGCCATATCTCATAATCATAGAATGCGGCAATTGCTAACATGATTCGGACGGACTTCAGCTTCGCTACGGGTGAGAAAGTCTCATCGTAGTCAACCCCTTGAACTTGTTGATAACCCTTAGCGACAAGCCGAGCTTTCTAGATGGTCACATTACCATCCGCGTATGTCTTCTTCTTAAAGATCCATTTATTTTCTATGGCTCGCCGATCAACGGCAAGTCAGTCAAAGTCCATACTTCGTTTTCATACATGGATCCTATCTCGGATTTCATGGCTTCCAGCCATTTGTCGGAATCCGGGCCCGCCATCGCTTCTTCATAGTTCGAAGGTTCACCGTTGTCTAACAACATGATTTCCAAGACAGGGTTGCCGTACCACTCTGGTGTGGAACGTGTCCTTGTGGACCTACGAAGTTCAGTAGCAACTTGATCTGAAGTTTCATGATCATCATCATAAACTTCCTCTCTAGTCGGTGCAGGCACCTCAGGAACATTTTCTTGAGCTGCGCCACTTACCGGTTCAAGAGGTAATACTTCATCAACTTCTACCTTCCTCCCACTTATTTCCTTCGAGAGAAACTCCTTCTCTAGAAAGGACCCATTCTTGGCAACAAAGATCTTGCCTTCGGATCTGAGGTAGAAGGTATACCCAACAGTTTCTTTAGGGTATCCTATGAAGACACATTTTTCCGACTTGGGTTCGAGCTTTTCAGGTTAAATTTATTGACATAAGCATCGCATCCCCAAACTTTTAGAAATGACAGCTTAGGTTTCTTCCCAAACCATAATTCATACGGTGTCGTCTCAACGGATTTCGACGGAGCCCTATTTAAAGTGAATGCGGCAGTCTCTAAAGCATAGCCCCAAAATGATAGCGGTAAATTGGTAAGAGACATCATAGATCGCATCATATCTAATAGAGTGCGATTACGACGTTCGGACACACCATTATGCTGAGGTGTTCCAGGCGGCGTGAGTTGTGAAACTATTCCACATTTTCTTAAGTGTGTGCCAAATTCGTGACTCAAGTATTCTCCCCCACGATCTGATCGCAAGAACTTGATTTTCCTGTCACGTTGATTCTCAACCTCACTCTGAAATTCCTTAAACTTTTCAAAGGTCTCAGACTTGTGTTTCATTAAGTAGACATACCCATATCTACTCAAGTCATCAGTGAGGGTGAGAACATAACGATAGCCACCGCGAGCCTCAACACTCAATTGACCGCACAAATCAGTATGTATGATTTCCAATAAGTTGGTTGCACGCTCCATTGTTCCTGAGAATGGAGTCTTGGTCATTTTACCCATGAGGCATGGTTCGCACGTGTCAAATGATTCGTAATCAAGAGACTCTAAAAGTCCATCTGCATGGAGCTTCTTCATGCGTTTGACACCTATGTGACCAAGGCGGCAGTGCCACAAGTATGTGGGACTATCATTATCAACCTTACATCTTTTGGTATTCACACTATGAATATGTGTAGCATTACGCTCGAGATTCATTAAGAATAAACCATTCACCATCGGAGCATGACCATAAAACATATCTCTCATATAAATAGAACAACCATTATTCTCGGATTTAAATGAGTAGCCATCTCGTATTAAACGAGATCCTGATACAATGTTCATGCTCAAAGTTGGCACTAAATAACAATTATTGAGATTTAAAACTAATCCCGTAGGTAAATATAGAGGTAGCGTGCCGACAGCGATCACATCGACCTTAGAACCATTCCCGACGCGCATCGTCACCTCGTCCTTCGCCAGTCTCTGCTTATTCCGCAGCTCCTGCTTTGAGTTACAAATGTGAGCAACCGCACCGGTATCAAATACCCAGGAGCTACTACGAGTACTGGTAAGGTACACATCAATTACATGTATATCACATATACCTTTTGTGATGCCAGCCTTCTTGTCCGCTAAGTATTTGGGGCAGTTCCGCTTCCAGTGACCACTTCCCTTGCAATAAAAGCACTCGGTCTCGGGCTTGGGTCCATTCTTTGGCTTCTTCCCGGCAGCTTGCTTACCGGGCACGGCAACTCCCTTGCCGTCCTTCTTGAAGTTCTTCTTACCCTTACCTTTCTTGAACTTAGTGGTTTTATTCACCATCAACACTTGATGTTCCTTTTTGACTTCTACCTCTGCTGATTTCAGCATTGCAAATACTTCAGGAATGGTCTTTTCCATCCCCTGCTTATTGAAGTTCATCACAAAGCTCTTGTAGCTTGGTGGAAGCGACTGAAGGATTCTGTCAATGACCGCGTCATCCGGGAGATTAACTCCCAGCTGAGTCAAGCGGTTATGCAACCCAGACATTTTGAGTATGTGCTCACTGACAGAACTATTTTCCTCCATCTTACAGCTGAAGAACTTGTCGGAGACTTCATATCTCTCGACCCGGGCATGAGCTTGGAAAACCATTTTCAGCTCTTCGAACATCTCATATGCTCCGTGTTGCTCAAAACGCTTTTGGAGCCCCGGTTCTAAGCTGTAAAGCATGTCGCACTGAACGAGGGAGTAATCATCAGCACGTGTCTGCCAAGCGTTCATAACATTTTGGTTCTGTGGGACGGGTGCGTCACCTAGCGGTGCTTCTAGGACATAATCTTTCTTGGCAGCTATGAGGATGATCCTCAGGTTCCGGACCCAGTCCGTATAGTTGCTGCCATCGTCTTTCAGCTTGGTTTTCTCTAGGAACGCGTTGAAGTTGAGGACAACGTTGGCCATTTGATCTACAAGACATATTGTAAAGATTTTAGACTAAGTTCATGATAATTAAGGTCATCTAATCAAATTATTCAATGAACTCCCACTTAGATAGACATCCCTCCAGTCATCTAAGTATAACATGATCCGAGTTGACTAGGCCGTGTCCGATCATCACGTGAGACGGACTAGTCAACATCGGTGAACATCTTCATGTTGATCGTATCTTCTATACGACTCATGCTCGACTTTTCGGTCTTCTGTGTTCCAAGGCCATGTCTGTACATGCTAGACTCGTCAAGTCAACCTAAGTGTATTGCGTGTGTAAATCTGTCTTACACCCGTTGTATGTGAACGTTGGAATCTATCACACCCGATCATCACGTGGTGCTTCGAAACAACAAACTGTCGCAACGGCGCACAGTTAGGGGGAACACTTTCTTGAAATTATTATGAGGGATCATCTTATTTACTACCATCGTTCTAAGTAAACAAGATGCAAAAACATGATAAACATCACATGCAATCAAATAATAGTGACATGATATGGCCAATATCATATAGCTCCTTTGATCTCTATCTTGGGGCTCCATGATCATCTTGTCACCGGCATGACACCATGATCTCCATCATCATGATCTCCATCATCGTGTATTTTTGAAGTTGTCTCGTCATCTATTACTTCTACTACTATGGCTAACGCTTTAGCAATAAAGTAAAGTAATTACATGACGTTTATGTTGACACGCAGGTCATAAATAAATAAAAGACAACTCCTATGGCTCTTGTCGGTTGTCATACTCATCGACATGCAAGTCGTGATTCCTATTACAAGAACATGATCAATCTCATACATCATATATATCATTCATCATTCATCACAACCTTTGGCCATATCACATCACAAAACACTTGCTGCAAAAACAAGTTAGACGTCCTCTAATTGTTGTTGCAAGTTTTTACGTGGCTCCTATAGGTTTCTAGCAAGAATGTTTCTTACCTACGCCAAAACCACAACGTGAATTGCCAATTTCTATTTACCCTTCATAAGGACCCTGTTCATCGAATCCGATCCGACTAAAGTGGGAGAGACAGACACCCGCCAGCCACCTTATGCAACTAGTGCATGTCAGTCGGTGGAACCGGTCTCACGTAAGCGTACGTGTAAGGTTGGTCCGGGCTGCTTCATCCCACGATGTCGCCGAATCAAGATAAGACTAGTAACGGCAAGTAAATTGACAATATCGACGCCCACAACTACTTTGTGTTCTACTCGTGCATAGTAACTACACATAGACCTAGCTCATGATGCCACTGTTGGGGAACGTTGCAGAAAACAAAAAAAATTCCTACATTTCACCAAGATCAATCTATGAAGTCAACTAGCAACGAGAGGAGAGTGCATCTACATACCCTTGTAGATCGCGAGCGGAAGCGTTCAAGAGAACGGGGATGATGGAGTCGTACTCGCCGTGATCCAAATCACCGATGACCAAGTGCCGAACGGACGACACCTCCGCGTTCAACACACATACGGAGCGGATGACGTCTCCTCCTTCTTGATCCAGCAAGGGGGAAGGAGAGGTTGATGAAGATCTAGCAGCACGACGGGGTGGTGGTGGATGCAGCAGTGATCGCAGCAGGGCTTCGCCGAGCTTCTGCGAGAGGGAGAGGTGTAGCAGGGGAGAGGGAGGCGCCAAGACTTGAGATGTGGCTGCCCTCCCTCCCCCCCTTTATATAGGCCCCCTAGGGGGTGCGCCGGCCCTAGGAGATGGGATCCCCTAGGGGGGCGGCGGCCAAGGGGTGGAGTACCCCCCAAGGCAAGTGGAGGCGCCCCCTCCCCTAGGGTTCCCAACCCTAGGCGCATGGGGGGCCCAAGGGGGGGTGCACCAGCCCACTATGGGCTGGTTCCCCTCCCCACTTCAGCCCATGGGGCCCTCTGGGATGGGTGGCCCACCCGGTGGACCCCCGGGACCCATCCGGTGGTCCCGCTACAATACCGGTGACCCCGAAACTTTCCCGATGGCTGAAACTACACTTCCTATATATAATTCTTCACCTCCGAACAATTCCGGAACTCCTCGTGATGTCCAGGATCTCATCCGGGACTCCGAACAACTTTCAGATTATTGCATACTCATATCTATACAACCCTAGCGTCACCGAACCTTAAGTGTGTAGACCCTACGGGTTCGGGAGACAAGCAGACATGACCGAGACGACTCTCTAGTCAATAACCAACAGCGGAATCTGGATACCCATGTTGGCTCCCACATGCTCCTCGATGATCTCATCGGATGAACCACGATGTCGAGGACCTAATCAATCCCGTACTCAATTCCCTTTGTCAATCGGTACATTACTTGCCCGAGACTCGATCGTCGGTATCCCAATACCTTGTTCAGTCTCGTTACCGGCAAGTCACTTTACTCGTACCGTAATGCATGATCATGTGATCAACCACTTGATCACATTGAGCTCATTATGATGATGCATTACCGAGTGGGCCCGGAGATACCTCTCCGTCATACGGAGTGACAAATCCCAGTCTCGATTCGTGCCAACCCAACAGACACTTTCGGGGATACCTGTAATGTACCTTTATAGTCACCCAGTTACGTTGTGACGTTTGGCACACCCAAGGCACTCCTACGGTATCCGGGAGTTGCACAATCTCATGGTCTAAGGAAATGATACTTGACATCCAGAAAAGCTACAGCAAACGAACTACACGATCTTTGTGCTATGCTTAGGTTTGGGTCTTGTCCATCACATCATTCTCCTAATGATGTGATCCCGTTATCAATGACATCCCCATGTCCATAGCCAGGAAACCATGACTATCTGTTGATCAACGAGCTAGTCAACTAGAGGCTCACTAGGGACACATTGTGGTCTATGTATTCACACATGTATTACGATTTCCGGATAATACAATTATAGCATAAATAATAGACAATTATCATGAGCAAGGAAATATAATAATCATTTTATTATTGCCTCTAGGGCATATTTCCAACAATTAGGTGGTGCTCGGGAAGACACCCATCAAGAGGTGCTTGCTTCGTTTGGAGTGGGGGATGCGTCCAAATAACATCCTGACCGGCACGAGTCCTGCATCAAGAATCAGTTGTCCTACCGAAGGCCCTATCCGTCTCGCGGGGTTGCCCTAGTAATTAAGATAATAATATCAGACAAAAGCTTTGGGTGTTCAATGACTACACCCCATGAATCCCCAAGGATATGATCCACATTACCCTACTAAACCTTACTGTCACCGATGTTCGGCATAACACTTCACGGTCCCCTCGCTCCTATCCTCACCGGTGCTCGATCTCCATGATCCTAGGTACCTGCAGGGATGAACATTCGGGCAAGACAAGAGATACTTCACGATGCAATTTTATTTTACACACACAAGACTTTGTGTCAAAGACTTCCATTGATCCCTTCACCAAATACCTAGGGCTGTAAGGCTCATGCCTCACCCCATACCTTACTAGGTTACTCACACATGGAGATCAGATCGCGAGAATAAATCATTGAAGAACACATCTTGAGATTGATTGGTTTCAATATGTCTTACAATAGATGCCTTGTGTGATGCACGATTACAAGTATGAACTTGATGAGAGAGGGCTATGGTGGTGGAGATGGTTGCAGAGGTGAAAATGGCGGTGGCTAGGGTTTGTGGATGAAGATGATGAGTGGGTTGTGGTTGTGCTCGACGATCCTCCTCTGCCTCTTCTGTTGACATGTCGATAGGGTCCCCTTAATAAAAGTTGTTCAGGTGGACGAGTTGCCTTGGTTTCCATGGAAAACAACCACTCATGTGAGCGGTCGCGGTCGCATGGAACGCCGTCTTTTGCTCTGGAGTCCTTCTGAAGCATCCTGATGATTCGTTTCTTCTCTATTTTCCTTCCTTTCCTTTCTCCTGCGTGATATCTTTCCTTTTAGCCCATTCCATGTGAAAATATATATTGAAGAGAGGATTTGTGAATCTTTTGCATTCATTGTTCATTAGTGGCAATATCGAAGCGAATATCTCCTTTTTAGTGAAATATGTCGGTTTAAATAAGGTTCAAATGAGTGTAAAAATATCACTCATCAGTCATCACTATTACATAAGAAATCTCATCCAATTCCGATCTACTTCCATGTGCCTACGAAGGAATTACTCACACTATGGACTTTTCGGAGATTGGATGCAATTACTAATTCATGATCTGGCATGTACAGACTGAAAACTTCATTCTCGATTCTACGAGAATTTTTATGAAAGCGTTTCATTTGCTTCTCTTCAATGGAAGTTTCATTTTCCCAGGATGTATCCTAATTTTTGGCCTAATTCTTTGAGCACCATGGAATTGTTGTTGAAGAAGAGTTGCTGATTACGACGGCGATGAATCCCTCTCTGCGGAGCCCAAACCAGACTTCATATCGGATCTCCAGATGAAGAACAAGAGGTGGCGGCGGCTCCTTAATTATCATAAAACACATCAGAGATTTTTTTTTTATTTTTCTCTAGCATGTATAGGAATTTTAGGTGGTGGAATCGTCCTAAGGCGGTGGACGAGGAGCCCACCCGGCCTCCTAATGCGGTAAGGGGGTGGCCGCGCCAGGCCGTGTGGAGGCCCGTGGTCAAATTTGTAGAGAAATATATCATTATACACAATATCAGGTCTTGGGGATGTATCCGGATCGGTGAACCTCGTTAACAATCTCGATGTCGTCCTCATGTGATTGTTTTAGTCCTCGGTAGATCGATTACGCCTCTCGGACTATTCTAACTGCGATGAAATGGGATCGAAAGTGCCATGAAAATTAGCCTAGACAGAATGATTGAGAAATAGGAGGAAAGAAAAAAATGCAACAACTAATTATAAGTCCAACTCACTACTCTAATCATTTTTTGCACTACATATAGTTTGTGCATCGCTAAGCCGAGTGCAATTTATCAGGTGCTCGGCTTCTTAGCGGATATACGGCTTATGTAGAAGTAAGCCGAGTGGTTTTTTTTTTTTTTGTCATGTTGCCGTGAACCCCTGCTTTAACACTCGGCGTACAACTTTATACCCAGTGACGTGTGTTTTTTGATGTAGTGTGTACCACCTCTGTACCAAAATATAAGACATTTAAAGTGAAATTAGCCTAAAAACGTCTTGTATTTTGATACGAGGGAGTACAACTGACTAGTATAACATTGCAGCTAAAAAAGACACTCAACATTGTCGCACGATAAATCAAAGACCCCTCTAGCATTATGACCAACTTGGATAAGAAAAACGAGACCTACCAGGACTAGCGCATAACCACTTGATGAATGAGAGGCACTTCCTTTCCCGGAAGGACCGAAGGAATTGATCTAAGTATCTAACATAACCACAGGGTGCAGGCTCATCGTGTTTTGTATCTTCTTGATGCTTCATTTTGAGTCAATAAAATCCACCCTTTATCGAAAAAAAAAATCTAACATAACCACAAGGCATCGATCACCTCCTTGCTTTGCATGGCTTGGTAGTAGTACACCGTTGCTGCCATCAAAGAGAAGAGCTGCAGCGCACAGGACAGAAAAGCATGCACAGCCAGCGAGCACAAGCACAGCGCCATGCTCGTCTTGGCATACACAAGAGCAACCCGGTAGAGCGGAGCCACGACGGTCGGCATGAAGTGCGCCACGAGCACCAGCAGGAGGCCCTCCTTCCTCCTCACCAGCGTCACGAGACGCCACGCCTGCCGGAGCGCCCGCACGCCGCGGCACCGCCTGTCGACCACCGACGCGGCGACGCCCACCAACGCCACGACGGTGACGTAGAGGGAGGCGAGGAGCGCGATGAGGGAGACAAGACCCTGGACGGAGAGCACCCCCGAGGGGCCGCGCATCAGGGCGGGAGGCAGCGCGGCCAGGACCGCCCATGCGAAGTCAAGCGCGCCGACGACGGCGATGGTGATGAACGGGCCCTTCAGGCTGATCCTCCCCTTGACCAGCTCGCGCAGGAGCTCGGCTAGCGAGTAGCGGTCGCCGGAGTAGGTCGTGGAGGCCGCGAAGAGGAAGAGGATCTTCTTGGCGAAGCCGACCGCCAGGGCGACCATCACCTTGGAGACGGCGATGAGGATGAGCTTCATACCGTCTTGCAATAACGGCCTCCCCATCTCCATGACCTCCGCGTATTCGGCGCTCGAGAAGTCGGTGTTGTTGACCTCGGAGACATGGCTGGCCACGACGTCGGCGAGAGGCTGGACGAACACGAAACCGACTATGTGGTCAAGGAAGGCGGCGGCGGCAAAGAGGAGGAGCAAGGGCGTGAAGAGCTTGGGGTTTAACGTGGGGAGGATCAGCGCTTCCTTTAGGAAAGTAAAGCATGAGGTGGGTTTGGCAGCCATGGTTCCTTTTGGTAAGGTGCTTTGAAGAACTGAAGGTTGAGGATGGACTGCCTGAAGCTGTGGAGGAGCCGAGGAGATTTGTACTACGATGGGGGAGGGGATAGCTGATACTTCCTCTGATCCTTTTTAGTTTGTATATAAGTTTTATCCGAAGTCAAAATATCTTTACTTTGATCAAATTTATAGAAAAAATAAAAACATTTACAATGTCAAAATAATATTGTTAGATTCATTACGAAATATAGTTTCATGGAATATATATTTAGTATTGTAGAGGCTAATGTTTTTTAATATGTATTTGATCAAACTTTGTAAAATTTGACTTGACTCAAATCTAAATCTAATATGCGAAGTAAAAAGAACCGAAGAAAGTATATGCTCACAAACGGTACGTCGTTGTCGCCAAGGGAAGACTTGGAAAACCAAAAGAATCAAAGTACGAGCCGCTGGCCGGGGGAGGAAATTGCAGAAACCACTTGTACAGATTACCTTGGTGTTCAAAATAGGTGTCTCGGTCAGTCTAACTAGTTGCAGTCAGGTACAGTGAGAAAACTAGTCTGCACACGGTACTGCTGGACTAATTATCCACGGTTTCGCCGGCTTCAAGATTTGGTTCCCTGACAATGTTATTTGAGGATGGACTGGCTGACGTACGTAGGGGGAGGAAATGGCTGATATTTGCTCACCGGTCAACCGAGGAAGAGTGGCACGTCGTTGTGGCCAAGGGAAAAACTGTCCACGGAAAGCTCAGGCCATTAATAAACCATCCATCCGATCTCCGTTACAATCGTTGGATCTGGACCAAAAAATACGTAGGGCTTTGTCCTCCACGCACGGACTGCTTGTACTGTGACTGTTACCGAGAGCTGGCTCTCGGAAACTCCGAGTTTTCTGGTCAGCGGCTTGCTAGCTGATTAGCTCAACCTTTCCTGCTCCACCGACGCAGCGGTCGAAGCATCCTGGAGAAAACCCTATCGCGGTTTTTTCTCGACCATGTTGTCCTGAATTTCCAAACTCCGTCCGCAGAACGCGGCCTCAGACTGGAGGATGGGCTTTGACGCACATGTACGCCATGGACTCGCTGGACGGCCTCCACACGGTAAGTACACGCTGGCCTCTCCTTGGCGAGCACGCACGGCAGCTCGACGCAGGCCTACTGGACGACGTCGACGCAGCCGTATACCATGACTGGACGCGCTGGGATGATCCCCTTGGGTATCCGAAACCTTGTCAACCTCGCCGACCAAGAAGCTAGGGGAGAACAAACTGCATGGTCCTATTCAAGAGGAGATTGGGAGAATTAAGAACCTGCAAACATTGTTGTCTTTCGGCAACCTCACACTGCTCCAGAATTTCTCCTTGTCGAACAATAGAATCGACGGCCCCATTCCTAAAAGCCTTGGAAACTTGCAGCAGTTACCTAGCCTGGACTTATCCTCTAATCTACTTACTGGGGTTGTCCCTGATGAGATCTTTAGCCTTCCTTTGTGGACAGATTTTTTTATCTTTGTCCAATAACAATTTGTCGGGTGTTCTTTCTCCACAAGTTGGAAGGCTGATAAATATTGCAAGTTTGGATCTGTCAAAAAACAACTTATCAGGAGAAATACCAGGTAAACTAGGGGATTGTGCAAGCTTAGTGTACCTAGCTTTGGATGATAATTCCTTCACAGGGAGTATTCCCCCATCACTAGGTAATTTGAGAGGTCTGAGCAGACTAAATCTCACAAAGAATGCTTTGTCCGGCAGTATACCACGTGAGTTGGCCAAAATCAATAGGTTGCAGCAGCTTATATGTGGCACAAAATAACCTGTCTGGGGGCATTCAACAACTTTCCCAGAACTCGGGTGCTTTGATTGAACTGGACCTCTCCTTTAACCATATGGACGATGAGGTGCCTTCAAGCGGCGTGTTCGCAAACATGAGTCGATTCTCAATAGTTGACAACAGTGGGCTTTGTGGTGGCATTCCAGAACTGAAATTGCCTCCATGACAGGTAAAGCTGCATAAGAAGAAACAACAATTGCTGCCTAGTATTCTGCTTCCAGTTGCCGGCATTGCTACATGCATATGTATGTTTACTGTGTGCAATCTTTATGTTCAGGCGGAAAATGACAGTGGACAGGATGAAAATTGCTGGCCTCGGTATGTTGGGTGAAAAGTATCCCAGAGTTACATACCATGAAATGTTTGAAGCTACAGATGGCTTTGCACCTGCCAATCTGATTGGTGCCGGAAAATATGGTTCCATATATAAAGGAAACATGTCTATTCCATCTGTCAGGAATGGTGTTGTAGCCGTGAAAGTGTTCACTCTTCACCAAGCTGGCTCTGCCAGAAATTCCTGGCAGAGTGTATGGCTCTCAGACGAGTTAAACATCGGAACTTGATATACATGAACACCTGTTGCTCTACTTTAGCCTTGACAGATGGTTGCATCCAAGAACAGACGAGCCGTAGCACAAGTAGAGTATTGTCCGCCTGCTGAACATAGCGGTCGATGTTTCCAGATGCACTAGACCATCTTCACAATAATAGTCGGCCATCAGTAATTCACTGCGATTTGAAGCCTGGCAACATCCTCCTTGACAGTGACTGGACTGCCAAGGTTGCCGACTTTGGGCTTTCAGAAATCAGCCTGGCAACATCCTCCTTGACAGTGACTGGACTGCCAAGGTTGCCGACTTTGGGCTTTCAGAAATCATCGACCCGACTCTGCTAAAGGTCCAGCCAGACGACGATGATGATACAAGGTTGAACAATGCATTAGTTTGCTTAGCTTCTGTTGTAAGAGTCGGCATCTTGTGCTCAAAGGAAACACCATCTGAGAGAATGAACATGAAATATGTTGCCGCTGAACTGCACAGTATCAGAGACAGAATCAAAGGTGCGGCCATGGAATCCTCTTCCCCACAAATGGAATCCTCTGACAAGGAATGCCCTTAGTGTAAACACCAAGTATCCTTCTTCTTCTAGGGCATTCTCTATTGAATCTTCTGTTGTACTAGTTGTATATATGGAAGCTTCCCTTGAGAAAAATACAGCATCACGAATCTGTCAAGCAAAAGGTGACACTATCAGACATCCAAGGGAGATGGGCAACTTTCATGCAGATGTACATCCAAGGGAGTATATAACAATACTCCTTGGGTACATCCCTTATTAACAGATATATGAAGTTTATCTGTACATCCAAGGGAGTATATAACAGTATGGTACAGATGATGATTATCTAATTTACAACACAGATGTACAAATCGTTTGCTCTTGCTTCCCCTAAAACAAAGGGAAGATGAGAAGGAAACTCAGGCACTATTGTAACAACTGTAATTCTATACAAAGCCTCTGTTCAATTCAGAACCTAAATTATGAGTGGTCCTGCCAAATGCCTTTAACATCAAAGGGGCGAATACATGCAAATGACCTCTATATACCTCAAAAGTAATATTGTCATTTCTGTGTCCACTTTTGTATGGGTAGCTGCTGAACACTAGCAAATGAGCTTGGCCATAAAACTAAATCAACGTTCTTCCCGACGGGCCTTGTTTGGGTCAGAAACCATGTCCATCATCATTTTCTCTGGAGAGTCTTCCCAATTGCCAAAAGCTGCGAGATCAATCTGAAAAAAAAGGAAGGAAATGTTATGGACATTTGAACAGTGCTGTACATTGTAGAGAAGGGTCCTTGTTTGCTCGGCGTAGCACCTTTCTCCGCTGCCCTGAGAAAATATCCTCCCTCTTCTTGAAAATATCCTGTTGCCGCTTTGTTGTTTGTCCACCAAGCCCCCATACTTCGAAGTCAAGTATTGAAGCCTCAACAGGTAAATAACCCTACATCACAATAATGGAGTAATATCATAATCTGCTTTCAGTGGCATTTTGGACTGTGAGCTAGGCTCATGAAGTATTTATTTGAGGCCACATACTGCTACTGCCAAAGCTTGCAGATTTCAAATGAAAAACAGTGATGTGCAGTTATGCCCTACAGAGGAAAACTTTCATAACCTATAGCAAGTAATTTACATGGCCAGTTGGCCACTGAGTGGCTATCATCCATCTACCCTTGTTGCCTTTGGCACTATGTTTGGATTTTAAAAGCACTTTGGTTTTGCTACTTTGGGGTAAATAAACTAGCTAACTCAAACAACCTGTAGTTCAGAGCCAAGACAGAAATGAAGGTTCCTTGCTGACAGGATTACGGAACATGGGAGCAAGAAACTGGACCTAAGGCCTTGTACAATACTAGGTGCTTAGTGAGGTGCTTATAGAAAAATAAACTGGGTTTTCCGAAGCACCAACGCCTATTTCTACATGAGAGGCGCCTAATTAAGCGTCTACCCTCTACAAATAAGCACCGGTGCTTAAAGAAACACTAGTTTATTTCTCTAAGCACCTCCCCTAAGCGCCTTGCATTGTACAAGGCCTAAGAGTTCTTTCGAGATTATACTAAGGTGGTTATAGCAATAACAATGAGATATTTAGTCAGAACTACCAAATGTCAAATTTAACCTGATTGGGAATGAGAGAACCGTGTTGGTAAGTCTTGTCAACTGCATGATGGCGAATTGTAACTTTAGAGAAGTCCTCGTCGATAAAGATCCTCTCGTTTCCAATTGATCCACCGAATGCTAAGCCAAGAGGCTTTGGCGTTGCCTCATACGTCTTTAGTTGAGTATGCAGGTGGCAATACATGATGTTCTTCTCCTTACCTGCTAGATTAGACAAACAGTAAGCTAGAATCAAATGTGGCGAAGGACATAAGCAACAAAAGTCATACCCGATGGCAGAAGCATGCGGAATATTGGATATGTGGCACATAGGAACCCAGAGCTACCGTAGAAAGTGTCTTTGTTCTCAAATCCATCCTCAGTTAATACACCAATTCCCCATTTTCGGCCAGCATCAACATTCTCACTACCAGAATTTGAGAATGCCGGGAGAAGAATTAGCGCTGGTCCCTTATACCCCTCAACACAAGACCAAAACCGGCTCAGACCTTTTCCATGAAGCGATGACCTACAAATATGTTCTAGATCAGGATTAAAACTTATAATGTAATCAGGTCAAGACAGGATTTTACAAGATCACCTGATAACAACTGAAACTTACAATACTTACTTACTTACGAAGCCTTTGATCCCAAACAAGTTGGGGTAGGCTAGATATGAAACCCTTTCACGAGGACTTCCCAGGAGGTCACCCATCCTAGTACTACTCTCGCGCAAATGGGTTTCATACCCAAAAGACTGGCTAGTTTTTACGTTGGCTCGCCAAGCCTATCACAACCCTTAGATATGAAACTCTTTCACAAGGACTTCCCAGGAGGTCACCCATCCTAGTACTACTCTCGCTCAAATCGGTTTCATACCTATGGGACTGGCTAGTTTTTACGTTGGCTCGCCAAGCCTATCACAACCCTCCTCCTTTACCCGGGCTTGGGACCGGCTATGCCTAGAAGACATAGGCGGAGTTAACAACTGAAACTTACAATCTTGACAAGAAAACTACTCCCTCTGTCCCATAATATAAGAACGTTTTTCACACTACACTATTGTCAAAAGCGTTCTTATATTATGGGACGGAGGGAGTAGCTTACAAAGATAATCACGAGAATACGAAGCAAAAAAGGGCAAGAAGTAACCTATAAAGAAGGTCTCCTGTGTCCATTCCAATGAAAGATGCTGGCAAAAACTTTTCACTCAATGTGTTTCTGACGCTGAGAGAGATTGACCATGCCCTCCCACGTGTTAATAGATATGCATCACAAGTATCAAAAGTTGTGTTACCAGTTGAAACAGAGCTTTCCTGCTTGTAAGAAACAACTCTGGTTAGAAGAAATATTATGCCAAGTTTAAGCTTCATTATTATAAAGTCATCAGATAGGATTCTAAATAATTGGACAAAACAAATAAAGATTCATTGTTGCAGCAAAATAATGAGGTCGTGAACTCCATGAGTTCCTCCTGCAGGAGCTTCAGCTTAGTGCTAATAAAATATTCTGAAGCAACTAACGGTTTTTTAAACAATTTTTCCCAGCCTCTGCATTGGAGTTAGTTATCAATTACTATACACCAAGCTCAGAATCTATGTCTGGATATCTTCACAATTCCTACCTGGATTGTTAAGTGAGTTCTGAACAGTCACATATAAAGAAGAACAATCCGAATTTCTAGCAAGCACTGAGAATGTACATAATGCAGAACTTGCTGATAATTTGTAGAACCAGAGTAGCCAGGACAGCTGATCATGAAATTAAGTGCTCTGGCAACTTATAAGTCATAACATGTCATAAGAAGCTAAATCTTCTATATATGCCTCCTGGCAGCACAAGACCTAAGATATAATATAATCAAGGGAAAACATGTGGAAATAGATGAGTAAAATTTTCCCACCATTTTGCACATCTACCTTCTATTATATGCACCTATAACTGAACAATGGCAATGCCGCATCAAACGGCACCACAGTTGATACTAAACAAGCTATTCAATCTTTCAGAATAGCAACTAATTCCGCAATGCATAATCGGATTACCTTCGCTGGATCAGACTCAGACGACCGGAACCTGTCCTGCACATACCGCGAGAGGCAGTTGCCAAGCCCGGGGACAGTCGAGATGACCCAGGACGTGAACTCCTGCACCGAAACCCCCTTCCCGGCACCGGAAACCTCCCAGCCCCATACACCCTCGTCATCTGCGACGGCGCCCGCGGACACGAGCGCCGACAGCACCAGGTGCGAAACGTCCGGGAGCAGCACGGCCTCCCCCTTCCCCCCTTCCTCGCCGCCCGAAGCCCTCGGCGCCAAGCCGCTCCACGCCATGACCCAGCACATGGACAGCAGCACGGCGATCTCCCCGGGGGCGAGCTCCCCCACGACCTTCCCGCCCTCCTCATCCCCGCCGCCGTCCTCGTCGGGGCGGAACTGCACGCCGCAGGGCGTGCCCGCGGCGGCGCAGGCCGCGGCGTAGACGCGGAGGAGCACCGCCAGCGGCAGCGAGGCCCGGGCGCGCGCGCAGCAGGAGTTGAACCCCTTGAGGAAGCCGAGCCAGCCCCCCGCCCCCGCGTCCTCGGAGGCGCCGCGGGGGAAGAAGAGGGAGGCGATGGTGGGGCCGAGGCTTGCGAGGAGGTCCTGGAAGTGCGCCGGAGTTTCAAGAGGGGGGGCGGAGCGGAAGGAGGTGGGCGGGAGGGAGAGGGTCGCGGCCAGGTCGGCGGAGCGGGAGAAGACGGCGCGGAGGAGCGGGAGGGAGAGCGCGGCGGAGGCGAGGGCCTCCTGCTCCCGCAGCTCGCGCGCCTCCGCGGGAGCGCTGGCGGTGGAGGAGGACCCGCCCATGGCTGCTGGTGGTGGTGAGATGTCGTCGGCGCGGCCGCGGTGGTGGAGTGGGGATCGGGGAAGGGGAGAGGGGAGGGGCGGGGCGAGGCTCTTGGGGTTCCAAGGGGCGGAGAGGGGAGAGAGGAGGGGGACCGCGTGGCGGCCTGGGAGAGAGTTGGATCGCGGGGTCTAGGTGTTTGATGGATTGCCGACGCGGTAACTCAAATTTGGTGATCTGGATTCTGGAGTTGGATTAGAGCTGGAGAGATTTCCAAAGGACGACGGTAGAAGATGACGGAGACGTGGACTTTCAGTATACGCTAGCCTTCGTGGGAAGCGTAACCAAATTTGTACTGTTCAAATGTTTTCTGCTGGTCACACTAAGGGCCTATTCGGTTTGGAGGATTTTCATAGGAAACACATAGGAATAAGGATCCCGGAGGAAAATTTCCTATAGATGCATTCGGTTTGTAGGAAATGTGTACAGAAATTTTGTAGAAATACTATTCATTTTCTATGCTTTTGAAGGAAATTACACATCCACTCAAAGCTCATTTTACGTGTAGGAACGAGGCGAGTCAATTCCTTAGGATGGCAAGTGTCATCCTATAAAATTCCTATACTAGTACTAATTCCTATTTTATAAAATCCTCCAAACCGAATGAGCCCTAAGGCGAGAGGCAGTTCCTAAAATATTGGGCAGATATTCAGAAGACATCATGTTACAACTCCGCTACCTGGGTAGGTACAATTAACCGAAGATGTAGCAGCACACCAGCATCATGCTCCATTTGCTAACACTAACACGGAGAACAAAACACATCACCACATAGACCGATCAATGCCGCTGAGACCCTTTTTTCTTCGCTGCCACGCAAGCAGAGCAATCCTTCTTGATGTTCCTCAGCCTAGCGACCACATCGCTCATGCTCGGCCTCTGGTCACTAGAGTCGGCCGAACAGTCCAGACCCAGCT
This sequence comes from Triticum dicoccoides, assembly GCF_002162155.2. Classification (NCBI taxonomy): domain Eukaryota; kingdom Viridiplantae; phylum Streptophyta; class Magnoliopsida; order Poales; family Poaceae; genus Triticum; species Triticum dicoccoides. Next base: position 727,616,041 of record NC_041382.1, on the reverse strand, counting down.
CGAATGTCGACACAAGGAAGTCGCCCTTGCAGGCACTGGAAGCCAATGCCGATGTAGTAGTATTCATCTCTTCACCTTGCAGCAGCTTCTCGTCAACAACATGGACGAGCCTCGCTGGGAATGCTCGCGAAACCCACTGCCTGAGGCTGGATTCTCCAAGGAACATGGGGTTTGTGGGCCTCCTGCCGGTGAAGACTTCGAGCAGCATGATCCCAAAGCTGAACACGTCGCTCTTCCGTGACGCCTTCCCCATGTACGCAAGCTCTGTACAAGAAAGGAAAAAGTTGACAGCGTTAGCCAACCAAAGTAATAGGCTAATAGCAGCTAATTTCTTGGCAAATGAATTGCCCAGGCATGGTCGTACCAAGCACGTACCTGGGGCCATGTACCCAATTGTCCCTGGCATACTCGCTGAGACCATGGAGTTGTCATCGCCTAATAACTTCGCAATGCCAAAGTCGGCAACATGCACCGTCATGTCCTCATCCAACAGCACATTGCTAGGCTTCAGGTCGCGGTGTAGGACAACCTGACAGTGATGATGGTGCAGATACTCCATTGCCTCCAACACGCCGAGCATAATGTCCAGTCTCTTGATGAATCCTAGTGGTTCGCTATTTTCAGTGTGCAAGTGCGTCTCCAAGCTACCATTGGGCATATACTGAAGCAACAGTGCTCTAAAATCCAAGTTGGAACAGGTATTCAATATCCGTATCAAGTTGCGATGCCGGGCCATCCGCAACACTTGACATTCAGCATCAAAGCTCCTCACGGCCTGCTCGAATTGCATGTTGAGCACTTTTATCGCCACCACCAAACCATCGTCCAGTTGGCCCTTGAAAACTTTTCCGAAACTTCCAACTCCAAGTAGGTTGTCCTCGTTGAAATTTTCAGTGGCACGAGCAACCTCGTGGTAGGACACTAACCTATGGCTGACTGGATCAACTCCATCAGCAGCAGGTGTTACCTCTCCCTGCTTCAGATTGTTCCTTCTTATCAGCAGGTATAGGCACATAGCTATAGCCGCCAATGTTAAAGCAAAAGAAGGTAGTAGGAATTTTAGCAAATGTCCATTATTAACAGGGTGAGAGTTACCAAGGCATGGCAAAAACCCTAAACGGGGAGCACCGCACAGACCGAAGTTTCCTATCAGAGATTGCAAGGTGATGTTTCTGAAAACACCTTCATCTGGTATCGAACCTTGTAACTCATTGAAGGACAGGTTCAGGCTTGTGAGGTAGGTTAAGTTTGTCAAGTTCTTTGGGATGGTACCCGAGAAGTTGTTGGAAGATAGGTCCAGTGTTCCTAAGCTAATTAAATTACGAAAACTGTATGGAATAGAATTTTGAAATGAGTTGTGAGACAGGCTTAGGTAAGTTAGCATCCGGAGCTGTCCAAAGGAATCTGGTAGGCTGCCAACCAAGTTGTTGTTGGAGAGATCTATTTTGTTAATCTGTTTCATGTGGCCGAGATCAAAAGGTAATGCACCAGTCAGAGAGTTATGGGACAGATTCAGTTCAACAAGGTTATTAAGAAGAAACAAGCTTGTTGGCACATGTGAGGACAGATTGTTATAAGACAAGGAAATGTATTCCAACAAAGTGAGATTACCAAGGCCATCTGGTATAGAACCAGAGAATTTGTTGTTGTAGAGAAATAATTGTACCAGTCTCTTGAGCATACCAATTTGCGCCGGGATGGGACCAACAAAGCTATTCCCTGAGATGTCAATCCTCTCAAGGTTCTCCATAGTCGTGATGGATTCTGGGATCGACTGGCTTAGTTGGTTGTTCATAAGGATCAACGAGCTGACACCACTTAGATTTGATATTGTCGATGGAATTCCTCCTGTCAACTTGTTGCCAGTTGCATCAAAAATCACAAGCTTCTTGGAGAGGTTTCCAGTATAGTCAGGAAGGCCTCCACTGAAATCATTCACCTGCAAATTTACGAGACGGAGCTCCCTGCAATTTGAGAGACCATCCAAGAAGCCAAGCTCCCCTTGGAAGCGGTTTGATCCAAGATCGAGGAGTTGTAGTGATCTCATGTTCCCAAGTGTTGCTGGTACTGACCCGGTCAGTAGATTGAGGGCCAACCCTATTGCGGTTAATGATGTCAAGTTGCCAAGAAAAGCAGGAAAAGAACCTGTGAGTCCATTAGATGAAAGCTCCAAAATATTGAGCTGTCTCAACTTGCTCAATTCAATCGGGATCTCTCCATTGAGCTTGCAGAATGAGAGGTCAAGCCTGGTGAGCATGGTAAGATTCCCAAGAACATGAGGGATTTGCCCAACAAGTTCGTTCCCCCCAGCTAAAAGGCCGGAAAGGAACGGCAGCTCACCCAGCCATGCCGGCACAGGACCCGTAAAGAAATTCTGAGATAGAGAGATGATCCTGATGTTCTTGCACGAAGCAAGGCCTGAAGGAATCAGACCTGTGAAGTAGTTCTGAGAGAGGGATATTACTTGCAACATGGGGAGACTAAGGCTGCGATTGCTGCTAGGAACAGGGCCAGTCAGATTGTTACTGGCCATATACAGCATCCTAAGTCTAGACATATTGAAAATGGCCGAGGGAACTGGTCCAGAGAGCTGGTTTCGCTGCAGGCCAAGGAAATCAAGCATGGGCAAGGAGCTGACGCTGTCAGGTATCGACCCAGACAGGCTGTTGTTCCCAAAGGAAACATAGCTTAGCAGAGGTGTGTTGTTGAACAGATGAGCAGGTATCGGACCACTCAAGTAGTTGGCATGCAGAGCTATGTAGGCAAGGTTGCGCAATCCTTGCATCTCTGTTGGGATTTGACCAGACAGCATGTTGCTGCCCAAATCAAGAACTTGGAGACCTGTAAGGTTCCCAAAGGTAGATGGAATGGAGTGAGACAAGCTGTTGTGTGCAAGATTGAGCCGCCTAAGGCGACGCAGCCGGCCGAGGTCGGCGGGGATGGAGCCGACGAGGTTGGAGCTGGTGAGGTTGAGAACAGAGAGGAAGGAGAGGTTTCCAAGGTGAGGGGCGAGCTGACCATGGAGGGGCACGCCCGGCAACTCCAGGGCGGTGACGCGATGGCGCTGGCGCCGGCCGCATGACACGCCGACCCAGCGGCAGAAGGACACATTGGTGGCCCAGCTGTTGCGGAGGACGCCGAGTGGGTCGGACAGCCGCGCCTTGAACGCGAGCAGCGCGTCGAGGTCAGTGTCATTGCTGCTAGGAAGGGAAGGAGCAGCGAGCACGGTCGCCAGCAGCGGTACCAGTGCGAGTATAATGAGGCGAAATGCCATGGCCATGGACAGTGCTGGCTAGCCAAGTTATGAGAAGCAACCATAGAGTACTTCTCTTCTTAAGTAAGGAAGAGTGGAAGACCTTGACTTGGTGAGCTTGTGGAAACAGTCAATGCATACCTTGAGAGAGTATACAAATTTGTTTTCCTGCAGCCTAGAGAGCGACTAAAGCATTGCCTTGCATACGCACATGATCAATTTTCAAATCCTAAAATGCAAGACAACGACCCCTCAACAGTTTTAGCCGTGATTGATTATCGCAGGTTCACACTTAACAACAACTTGGATTGCATGGTTTTCTCCTCTGGACTTAGACTCGGCGTTCTGTGGGATGAACTCTGCTCGCACTTGACAGCAGCCTGTTATTGTGTAGGAGTAGTATTGGATGGCTTTCTCCGACAACGACTCCAGTCATAAAGCTGATGCACAAAAGTCGCAGTTGGGTCATTGGGTGGTGTTGGTCATATACAGTGTACTGTTATTTGGTTAGTGTTTTTCAATGCATTCGGAGTCCCAATCCTCCCTTGTGTCAGCCCCAGAATCAGCTAGCTACCAGGGTTGAAGATAGGTACCTAGATACTGATGACGCTGGGAGGCATGAGCCTCACTTGGGTCCGGCACCCCTTGACCAGCGCCACTCGCCGGCCGGAGGCCCCCGAGCGAGGAGGTCGTGGAAGTGCTCCGGCGGGTAGGGGGTCTCCGCCAGGTCGGAGGAGCGGGAGAAGACGGCGCGGAGGAGGGAGCGAGAGAGAGGCGGAGGCGAGGGTCTCCTGCTCCCGCAGCTCGCGCGCCTCCGCGGAGGCGTTGGCGGTGGAGGATGACCCGCCCATGGCTGCTGCTGGTGGTGAGCTGTCGTCGGCGCGGCCGAGGTGGTGCCGTGGTGGAGTGGGGATCCGGGAAGAGGAGAGGGGCGAGACGGGGCTCTTTTCTTTGAGGGGGTGCGAGACGGGGCTCTTGGGGGTTCGAAGGGGGCGGAGGGAGGAGGGGCCCGCGTGGCAGGGAAAAGAGTTGGATCGAAATATGTATACGGCAAACGTGTGGCAAATTGCGACACAAACTGCCACACGCATCCAGCGCCGTCAGTTCCTTCTCGATCATTGAGAATAAACAAAGGGAGCTTACCACCTCACCTATGACACTCATTGTTGAATAAGCTAAGGGAAATATTGTTTTTGATATGTTTTTGCCTTTAATATGTTAGCACTGAAAAACTTTTTGTTTCAAGCATCGTGGTAACTTTGATCATTGAGAATAAACTTGTTGAACCTGCCCTCCCGGTAATTTCTGTAAATAGCACGATAACATTCACACCATTGACCTGATAATTTAGATACAAACATCGTGGTAACTTTAACCATTGGGGAAGACAAATGTGAAAAAATACCCGATAATTTATGTGTAAATAGATGATAATATACGCAGCGCACATCTGATAACTGAGGTAGAAACACCATGGTAACTTTGACCGTAGGGTTTTTTTTTTTTGAAAAGATACTCCAGTATCTTCTGTGTAAATAGCACGGTAGTATACCTCCCTCCCCTGGCATTTTTATGTGTATATAGCATGAAAACATATGCACTGCGATAACTAAACACCATGATAAATTTTTGTCCCGTGGGGGAGGTGTTGGGGAACGTTGCAGAAAACAAAATTTTTCCTACTCGTTTCACCAAGATCATCTAGGAGTTCATCTAGCAACGAGTGATTAGATGCATCTACATACCTTTGTAGATCGCGCACGGAAGCGTTCAAAAGAACGGTGATGATGTAGTCGTACTCGACGTGATCCAAATCACCGATGACCAGCGCCGAACGGACGGCACCTCCGCGTTCAACACACGTACGGAACAGCCACGTCTCCTCTTCTTGATCCAGCAAGGGAGGGAGGAGAGGTTGAGGGAGATGGCACCAGCAGCAGCACGACGGCGTGGTGTTGATGGAGCTGCAGTACTCCGGCAGAGCTTCGCTAAGCACTATGGAGGTGGATGAGGTGTTAGGGAGGGAGAAGGAGGCAACCAAAGGCCAAGACGTTCAGGTATGAAGTCCCTCCTCTCCCCCACTATATATAGGGGTGCCAAGGGGGGGTGGCCGGCCCTAGGAGATCCAATCTTCTAGGGGGTGCGGCGGCCAAGGAGGGTTTTCCCTCCCCCCAAGGCACCTAGGAGGTGCCTTACCCTCCTAGGACTCTTGCCCCCTTAAACCCTAGGCGCATGGGCCTATGTGGGGCTGGTGCCCTTGGCCCATTAGGCCAAGGCGCACCCCCTTACAGCCCATGTGGCCCCCCGGGACAGGTGGACCCACCCGGTGGACCCCCGGGACCCTTCCGGTGGTCCCGGTACAATACCGATAACCCCGAAACTTGTCCCGATGCCCGAAACAGGACTTTCCATATATAAATCTTTACCTCCGGACCATTCCGGAACTCCTCGTGACGTCCGGGATCTCATCCGGGACTCCGAACAACATTCGGGTTACTGCATATACATATCCCTATAACCCTAGTGTAACCGAACCTTAAGTGTGTAGACCCTACGGGTTCGGGAGACAAGCAGACATGACCGAGACGACTCTCTGGTCAATAACCAACAGCGGGATCTGGATACCCATGTTGGCTCCCACATGCTCCACGATGATCTCATCGGATGAACCACGATGTCGAGGATTCAATCAACCCCGTACGCTATTCCCTTTGTCTATCGATATGTTACTTGCCCGAGATTCGATCGTCGGTATCCCAATACCTCGTTCAATCTCGTTACCGGCAAGTCACTTTACTCGTACCGTAATGCATGATCCCGTGACCAGACACTTGGTCACTCTGAGCTCATTATGATGATGCATTACCGAGTGGGCCCAGTGATACCTCTCCGTCATACGGAGTGACAAATCCCAGTCTTGATCCATGTCACCCAACAGACACTTTCGGAGATACCCGTAGTCTACCTTTATAGTCACCCAGTTACTTGTGACGTTTGGCATACCCAAAGCACTCCTACGGTATCCGGGAGTTACACGATCTCATGGTCTAAGGAAAAGATACTTGACATTGGAAAACTCTAGCAAACGAACTATACGATCTTGTGCTATGTTTAGGATTGGGTCTTGTCCATCACATCATTCTCCTAATGATGTGATCTCGTTATCAACGACATCCAGTGTCCATAGTCAGGAAACCATGACTATCTGTTGATCAACGAGCTAGTCAACTAGAGGCTCACTAGGGACATGTTGATGTCTGTTATTCACACATGTATTACGATTTCCGGATAACACAATTATAGCATGAATAAAGACAATTATCATGAACAAGGAAATATAATAATAATGCTTTTATTATTGCCTCTAGGGCATATTTCCAACAGTCTCCCACTTGCACTAGAGTCAATAATCTAGTTACATTGTGATGAATCAAACACCCATGGAATTCTGGTGTTGATCATGTTTTGCTCTAGGGAGAGGTTTAGTCAACGGATCTGCTACATTCAGGTCCGTATGTACTTTACAAATCTCTATGTCTCCATCTTGAACATTTTCACGAATGGAGTTGAAGCGACGCTTGATGTGCCTTGTCTTCTTGTGAAACCTGGGCTCCTTGGCAAGTGCAATAGCTCCAGTGTTGTCACAGAAGAGCTTGATCGGCCCCGACACATTGGGTATGACTCCTAGGTCGGTGATGAACTCCTTCACCCATATTGCTTCATGTGCTGCCTCCGAGGCTGCCATGTACTCCGCTTCACATGTAGATCCCGCCACGACGCTTTGCTTGCAACTGCACCAGCTTACTGCCCCACCATTCAAAATATACACGTATCCGGTTTGTGACTTAGAGTCATCCAGATCTGTGTCGAAGCTAGCGTCGACGTAACCCTTTACGATGAGCTCTTCGTCACCTCCATAAACGAGAAACATTTCCTTAGTCCTTTTCAGGTACTTCAGGATATTCTTGACCGCTGTCCAGTGTTCCTTGCCGGGATTACTTTGGTACCTTCCTACCAAACTGACGGCAAGGTTAACATCAGGTCTGGTACACAGCATGGCATACATAATAGAACCTATGGCTGAGACATAGGGGATGACGCTCATCTCTTCTATATCTTCTGCCGTGGTCGGACATTGAGCTGAGCTCAATTTCACACCTTGTAACACAGGCAAGAACCCTTTCTTGGATTGATCCATATTGAACTTCTTCAATATCTTATCAAGGTGTGTGCTTTGTGAAAGACCTATGAGGCGTCTTGATCTATCTCTATAGATTTTGATGCCTAATATATAAGCAGCTTCTCCAAGGTCCTTCATTGAAAAACTTTTATTCAAGTAGGCCTTGATGCTGTCCAAGAGTTCTATATCATTTCCCATCAAAAGTATGTCATCTACATATAATATGAGAAATGCTACAGAGCTCCCACTCACTTTCTTGTAAACGCGGGCTTCTCCATAAGTCTGTGTAAACCCAAACGCTTTGATCATCTCATCAAAGCGAATGTTCCAACTCCGAGATGCTTGCACCAGCCCATAAATCGAGCGTTGAAGCTTGCACACTTTTCAGCATTCTTAGGATCGACAAAGCCTTCCGGCTGCATCATATACAATTCTTCCTTAAGGAAACCATTAAGGAATGCCGTTTTGACGTCCATTTGCCATATTTCATAATCATAGAATGCGGCAATTGCTAACATGATTCGGACGGACTTCAGCTTCGCTACCGGTGAGAAAGTCTCATCGTAGTCAACCCCTTGAACTTGTCGATAACCCTTAGCGACAAGCCGAGCTTTATAGATGGTCACATTACCATCCGCGTCTGTCTTCTTCTTAAAGATCCATTTATTTTCTATGGCTCGCCGTTCAACGGGCAAGTCAGTCAAAGTCCATACTTCGTTTTCATACATGGATCCTATCTCGGATTTCATGGCTTCTAGCCATTTGTCGGAATCCGGTCCCGCCATCGCTTCTTCATAGTTCGAAGGTTCACCGTTGTCTAACAACATGATTTCCAAGACAGGGTTGCCGTACCACTCTGGTGCGGAACGTGTCCTTGTGGACCTTCGAATTTCAGTAGGAGCTTGATCAGAAGTATCTTGATCATTATCATTAACTTCCTCTCTAGTCGGTGCTGGCACCTCAGGAACATTTTCTTGAGTTGCGCCATTTTCCGGTTCAAGAGGCAATACTTCATCAAGCTCTACTTTCCTCCCACTTACTTCTTTCGAAAGAAATTCTTTCTCCAGAAAGGACCCATTCTTGGCAACAAAGATCTTGCCTTCGGATCTGAGGTAGAAGGTGTACCCAATAGTTTCTTTTGGGTATCCTATGAAGACGCATTTTTTCGATTTGGGTTCGAGCTTTTCAGGTTGAAGTTTCTTAACATAAGCATCGCATCCCCAAACTTTTAGAAACGACAGCTTAGGTTTCTTCCCAAACCATAATTCATACGGTGTCGTCTCAACGGATTTCGACGGAGCCCTATTTAAAGTGAATGCGGCAGTCTCTAAAGAATAGCCCCAAAAGGAAAGCGGTAAATCGGTAAGAGACATCATAGATCGCACCATATCTAACAGAGTGCGATTACGACGTTCGGACACACCATTACGCTGAGGTGTTCCAGGCGGCGTGAGTTGTGAAACTATTCCACATTTTCTTAAGTGTGCCCCAAACTCGTGACTCAAGTATTCTCCTCCACGATCTGATCGTAGAAACTTGATTTTCCTGTCACGTTGATTTTCAACCTCACTCTGAAATTCCTTGAACTTTTCAAAGGTTTCAGACTTGTGTTTCATTAAGTAGATATACCCATACCTACTTAAATCATCAGTGAGGGTGAGAACATAACGATAGCCACCGCGAGCCTCAACACTCATTGGACCGCATACATCGGTATGTATGATTTCCAATAAGTCGGTTGCTCGCTCCATTGTTCCTGAGAACGGAGTCTTGGTCATTTTACCCATAAGGCATGGTTTGCACGTGTCAAATGATTCATAATCAAGAGACTCTAAAAGTCCATTAGCATGGAGCTTCTTCATGCGTTTAACACCTATGTGACCAAGGCGGCAGTGCCACAAGTATGTGGGACTATCATTATCAACCTTACTTCTTTTGGTACTCACATTATGAACATGTGTAGCATCACGTTCGAGATTCAAAAAGAATAAACCATTCACCATAGGAGCATGACCATAAAACATATCTCTCATAAAAATGGAACAACCATTATTCTCAGATTTAAAAGAGTAGCCATCTCGAATTAAACGAGATCCCGATACAATGTTCATGCTCAAAGCTGGCACTAAATAACAATTATTAAGGTTTAAAACTAATCCCGAAGGGAGATGCAGAGGTAGCGTGCCGACGGCGATCACATTGACCTTGAAACCATTCCCGACGTGCATCGTCACCTCGTCCTTTGCCAGTTTCCGCTTATTCTGCAGCCCCTGTTTTGAGTTACAAATGTGAGCAACTGCACCGGTATCAAATACCCAGGAGCCACTACGGGCACTAGTAAGGTACACATCAATTACATGTATATCACATATACCTTTGGTTTTGCCGGCCTTCTTATCCGCTAAGTACTTAGGGCAGTTCCGCTTCCAGTGACCGCTTCCCTTGCAATAAAAGCACTCAGTCTCGGGCTTGGGTCCATTCTTTGGCTTCTTCCCGGCAGCTTGCTTGCCGGGCGCGGCAACTTCCTTGTCGTCCTTCTTGAAGCTCTTTTTACCCTTGCCTTTCTTGAACTTAGTGGTTTTATTGATCATCAACACTTGATGTTCCTTCCTGACTTCTACCTCCGCTGATTTCAGCATAGCAAATACTTCAGGAATGGTCTTTTCCATCCCCTGCATATTGAAGTTCATCACAAAGCTCTTGTAGCTTGGTGGAAGCGACTGGAGGATTCTGTCAATGACTGCATCATTCGGGAGATTAACTCCCAGCTGAGTCAAGCGGTTATGCAACCCAGACATAGTGAGTATGTGCTCACTGACAGAACTGTTTTCCTCCATCTTACAGCTGAAGAATTTGTCGGAGACTTCATATCTCTCGACCCGGGCATGAGCTTGGAAAACCATTTTCAGCTCTTCGAACATCTCATATGCTCCATGTCTCTCAAAACGCTTTTGGAGCCCCGGCTCTAGGCTGTAAAGCATGCCGCACTGAACGAGGGAGTAGTCATCGAAACGTGCCTGCCAAGCGTTCATAACGTCTTGTTCCGCAGGGAGAACGGGTGCGTCACCAAGCGGTGCTTGTAGGACATAATCTTTCTTGGCAGCTATGAGGATGATCCTCAGGTTCCGGACCCAGTCCGTATAGTTGCTGCCATCGTCTTTCAGCTTAGTTTTCTCTAGGAACGCGTTGAAGTTGAGGACTACGTTGGCCATTTGATCTACAAGACATATTGCAAAGATTTTAGACTAAGTTCATGATATTAAGTTCAACTAATCAAATTATTAGTGAACTCCCACTTAGATTAGACATCCCTCTAGTCATCTAAGTATTACATGATCCGAGTTAAACTAGACCGTGTCCGATCATCACGTGAGACGGACTAGTCAACATCGGTGAACATCTTCATGTTGATCGTATCTTCTATACGACTCATGCTCGACCTTTCGGTCTTCTGTGTTCCGAGGCCATGTCTGTACATGCTAGGCTCGTCAAGTCAACCTAAGTGTTTGCATGTGTAAATCTGTCTTACACCCGTTGTATGTGAACGTCTGAATAAAACACCCGATCATCACGTGGTGTTTTGAAACAGCGAACTGTCGCAATGGTGCACAGTTAGGGGAAACACTTCTTGAATTTATTGTGAGGGATCATCTTATTTACTACCGTCGTTCTAAGTAAACAAGATGCAAAACATGATAAACATCACATGCAATCAAATAATAAACGTGACATGATATGGCCAATATCACATAGCTCCTTTGATCTCCATCTTGGGGCTCCATGATCATCTTGTCACCGGCTTGACACCATGATCTCCATCATCATGATCTCCATCATCGTGTCTCCATGAAGTTGCTCGCCAACTATTACTTCTACTACTATGGCTAACGCGTTTAGAAATAAAGTAAAGTAATTTACATGGCGTTTCTTGATGACACGCAGGTCATATAAAAGAATAAAGACAACTCCTATGGCTCCTGCCGGTTGTCATACTCATCGACATGCAAGTCGTGAATCCTATTACAATAGCATGAACATCTCATACATCACATATAGATCATTCATCATTCATCACAACTTTGGCCATATCATATCACAAACCACTTGCTGCAAAAACAAGTTAGACGTCCTCTAATTGTTGTTGCAAGTTTTACGTGGCTGAATTAGGGTTCTAGCAAGAACGTTTTCTTACCTACGTTAAAGCCACAACGTGATTTGTCAACTTCTATTTACCCTTCATAAGGACCCTGTTCATCGATTCCGCTCCAACTAAAGTAGGAGAGACAGACACCCGCCAGCCACCTTATGCAACTAGTGCATGTTAGTCGGTGGAACCGGTCTCATGTAAGCGTACGTGTAAGGTTGGTCCGGGCCGCTTCATCCCACAATACCGCTGAAGCAAGAAAGGACTAGTAACGGCAAGAAAGTTGACAAATCTACGCCCACAACAAATTGTGTTCTACTCGCGCAAGAAGAACTACGCATAGACCTAGCTCTGATACCACTGTTGGGGAACGTTGCAGAAAACAAAAATTTTCCTACTCGTTTCACCAAGATCATCTAGGAGTTCATCTAGCAACGAGTGATTAGATGCATCTACATACCTTTGTAGATCGCGCACGGAAGCGTTCAAAAGAACGGTGATGATGTAGTCGTACTCGACGTGATCCAAATCACCGATGACCAGCGCCGAACGAACGGCACCTCCGCGTTCAACACACGTACGGAACAGCCACGTCTCCTCTTCTTGATCCAGCAAGGGAGGGAGGAGAGGTTGAGGGAGATGGCACCAGCAGCAGCACGACGGCGTGGTGTTGATGGAGCTGCAGTACTCCGGCAGAGCTTCGCTAAGCACTATGGAGGTGGAGGAGGTGTTAGGGAGGGAGAAGGAGGCAACCAAAGGCCAAGACGTTCAGGTATGAAGTCCCTCCTCTCCCCCACTATATATAGGGGTGCCAAGGGGGGGTGGCCGGCCCTAGGAGATCCAATCTCCTAGGGGGTGCGGCGGCCAAGGAGGGTTTTCCCTCCCCCCAAGGCACCTAGGAGGTGCCTTACCCTCCTAGGACTCTTGCCCCCTTAAACCCTAGGCGCATGGGCCTATGTGGGGCTGGTGCCCTTGGCCCATTAGGCCAAGGCGCACCCCCTTACAGCCCATGTGGCCCCCCGGGACAGGTGGACCCACCCGGTGGACCCCCGGGACCCTTCCGGTGGTCCCGGTACAATACCGATAACCCTGAAACTTGTCCCGATGCCCGAAACAGGACTTCCCATATATAAATCTTTACCTCCGGACCATTCCGGAACTCCTCGTGACGTTCGGGATCTCATCCGGGACTCCGAACAACATTCGGGTTACTGCATATACATATCCCTATAACCCTAGCGTAACCGAACCTTAAGTGTGTAGACCCTACGGGTTCGGGAGACAAGCAGACATGACCGAGACGACTCTCTGGTCAATAACCAACAGCGGGATCTGGATACCCATGTTGGCTCCCACATGCTCCACGATGATCTCATCGGATGAACCACGATGTCGAGGATTCAATCAACCCCGTACGCTATTCCCTTTGTCTATCGATATGTTACTTGCCCGAGATTCGATCGTCGGTATCCCAATACCTCGTTCAATCTCGTTACCGGCAAGTCACTTTACTCGTACCGTAATGCATGATCCCGTGACCAGACACTTGGTCACTCTGAGCTCATTATGATGATGCATTACCGAGTGGGCCCAGTGATACCTCTCCGTCATACGGAGTGACAAATCCCAGTCTTGATCCATGTCACCCAACAGACACTTTCGGAGATACCCGTAGTCTACCTTTATAGTCACCCAGTTACGTTGTGACGTTTGGCATACCCAAAGCACTCCTACGGTATCCGGGAGTTACACGATCTCATGGTCTAAGGAAAAGATACTTGACATTAGAAAACTCTAGCAAACGAACTATATGATCTTGTGCTATGTTTAGGATTGGGTCTTGTCCATCACATCATTCTCCTAATGATGTGATCTCGTTATCAATGACATCCAGTGTCCATAGTCAGGAAACCATGACTATCTGTTGATCAACGAGCTAGTCAACTAGAGGCTCACTAGGGACATGTTGATGTCTATTATTCACACATGTATTACGATTTCCAGATAACACAATTATAGCATGAATAAAGACAATTATCATGAACAAGGAAATATAATAATAATGCTTTTATTATTGCCTCTAGGGCATATTTCCAACAGGAGGGGGGTGGAATTTGTTGCTGAAACATACCCCTGATAAATTTTGTGTAAATAGCATGATATTTTAAGCACTACGGGCTTGATAGGTTACCTAGAATCATCATGATAACTTTTTGTTCCGGGAAAAAGTTGTTCAAAACATTCCCAATATTTTTTGTGTAAATAACATGATAATATAAGCACCGCATAACCGATAACTTGCAATATAAACATGATGATGGTAATTTTTTTACCAAAGGAAAATAAGTTATTAAAAACATACACTCACCTTGCGCGTGGGCCTCTTGGATGAACATAACACATGGCGTGCCACGGGAAAGTCACATAATGTTTAATGTCATGAGGGACACACGTGTTATAGGCGTGATAAGTTGCACAAAAACATCATGGTAATTTTTGACCTATGGAAAAAGCTACCGAAACACACCCAGATTTTTAGGTGCAAGTATCATGATAATATACGAACTGTAGACCCGGTAACTCATATACAATCCCCCATGGTAACTTTGACCGGAGGGAGGTTGATGTACATATACCTTGATAACTTATGTGTAAGTACCACTGTATTTTACACATCGAAGACCTTATAACTTGTGTACAAAACACAGTGGTAACTTTGAAGGGGTGTAGTTGTTGAAGCATAGTACCTGGTACGTTCTATGTAAATAACACGGTAAGTTATGCAACACAGGCCTGATAAGTTGCATACGAATACCATGGTAACTTTGTCCTGAGGAGAAATCATGTGGTAGACGTGAAGAAGTGACGGTTTTCTCGAGGGTGGGCGCCCGAGATGTGCAAGAGAAGCAGGTTTCACGGGTGAGCCTGCGGGGTCGTTTGGAGAAGGCGAGGTCAAAAAATGAAGAATCATGTATTACTTTAAAATAAAAAAAGTAAAGGTGTGGCAGTTTTGCTTATATGGCACACGTGTGCTAAATATCACAGTCCTTTTTTATTTGATTTGAGGGGGCATGTTTGATGGATTTGCCTAAAAAAACTGTTCGATGGATTGAACCCGTCCTGCCTATAGTAGCCAAATGGACCGGGCCAACTAGACCGGCCCGCGAGCACGGCACGGCATGCGCTAAACAGGCCATGCCCAGCACGTGGCACGCCCTGGGCCATGCTTGAGCTGCTAGGCTGAGCACGGCACAAACCGATTATTTTTATATATACTAGCAAAATGGCCCGTGCGTTGCAATAGGAGAAAAAAATCACACGCTCTTAATTTAAAAAAATGTTCTATAATCTGAGAACTTGTAGCTTTTCTTAAATACATGAAGAGTTGTTAAAAAGGTTATTAAATAGATATATTATTTTTAATCATAAAAGAGTTTTTTTGTCTAGAAAAAAACATTTCGGTATGGTCTCATGTTGACCCAGGTACTTGCGGCCCTATTTCATCACTATTTCTTGCCATACATGTCATAGGTATTGGTCCCTGTTTCATCATTATTTATATCTTATCAAACTTATATTTTACTTTATTCATGCCTCCTTTTTACCTTTTTCATGCATGTCCATTTTTCTTCTTCTTGTATATAGGAGAGTAGCACAACATCGCATCTTTACCGGATCTTCTCTGCATTTTTCTCTTTTATTTATTTTATAGCAGACATCTATCTTTATTGTGTCCTTTTATTTCTTGTCATGCATGTCCTTATTTATTGAATGTCTCTAGCGAATTTATCTTCAATTTCATGTTCAATTCTGATTTTGCTGAGGGGTTCATCCCCAATCTGAATCAATACTGGTATGAAAAAAAGACGAATAATGTATTGTTGATTAAAATTGCAGCCTAGATAGTATTTTTTTTTAAAAAAAATTAACAGGTAAAATGACATCAGATTCAGATTCTACGTAATTTTCTAATCAAATTTGATATATAACATGTTAAATTTGAAGTTGCGGATTAGAAGATATGAGTATTTAAAAAAATATTTGATATGTACTGCGAGTTTAATGTTAGAAACATTAGGGGTTTTCTACAGAAATAGCATGACGGACTAAGAATACCTATTTCTTTTATTAGTAGGTATAGATTTCTTTATTATATATATGGCCAAATACTAGCCCAGTAGGTAAAAATAGGCCCAAAAAGCAACTAGTAGGCCAAACAGCAGGTGGGCCAGCGTGTCTGGCGTGCCGGTAGACCGGCCCGATTAGCAGTTGGGTCGTGTCTGGGCTGCAGGCTGCAACACACGGGCCGGCACAGCATGACCATACGGGTCGTGCCGTGCCAGGCACGATTATGATGGGCCATGCCGGGCCGAGACGCCTCGTTTGGCTGGTCCTGCACGAAGCAAGGGTCAACATGGCAATTGGTACCCGCAAACCGTCGGGTAAAAACCCTATTAGGTAAGGGGTTGGGAAAAATAAAAACCTATAAATTTATAAATGAAAAAACTATACCCATCAAGTGAGTCGGGTAAGGTACGGGAAGGCAATACCCATACCCGCGTATCCTGCCTACCCGCATACTCATATACTAATTCTTTCTAATGGGTAGGTCTCAAGGATAAAACCCCGCTTTACCCAAGGCTAACGCCACCGCTAATCTCCACAACCCAAAATCCCCCCCCCCCCTCCTACCCATGTGGATGATCTTGTTTAAATGTGTTGACCTTGTTTTGTGAACATACTATTTTATCTTTGATTTTGATGATCTTATGATATAATCTCCTTCATTTGATCATTTTGGAGTAGAGGCTGCAGAAGTATCTTCAATAAAATAAAAATAGAAAAAATTGTGTCCCTCTTGTTTGTCTCCTAATTAGAACAAAGAAGAATATATGTGAATGTTTTTCTAAAAAGTTCACTTACAGGTTACTCATCCATGAATGTAGTTGGACATTGTTTAGTGTCATCTAGTTCATGCTTATTGCTATCCATTTTTGAAAATTAATACCATTCTTTTTATTCCATCGCACGACAGAACGTGATATACATGTGTTGAACTGCCAAAATGTGGTATATATGTTCTGAAATGTTGAAGTATATACATGCTGAAATGTTGTGTGTGTGTCTATATATTTATGGAAATGCTGAAAAATACATGGTGAAGTATGAATTGGGTAAGGTGGCCGATATGGGTGTTTTTATCCGTGGGTATTACCCGCACCCGGCGGGGTACGGGTATGTGAACGTTTTGAAACCCGCGGCGCGGGTATGGGTACGGGTTTGGGCGAAAAATGTTGAGACGGGTACGGGTTTTGGCGACCATTACCCGCACTCAAACCCCACAGGTGCCATGTTGAAGCCAGGGTAGTTTTCTTTCCCCTTTCCCTGCTCTCAATCTAGGCGAAGAGGGAAGCGACCAAGTTCCCGTCCTCCTCTGGACGACCGACCCTTGGATCCCTCTCTCCTTCGTCTGCTGTTCTGGCGGCGGCGGTTAGAGTGAGGGATCTCGATGCTTTGTGCTTGGCTGGTAGGTAGTCTAGGATTAGTTTCTTCTGGATAGTGACATCTTGATGGAGGCGGTGCCGCTGCGTAGAATAAGGTGTTTCCCGCTCTGGCCTCCTCGCAATGCTTCTTCTCCGGGAGATGTTGATGAGCGAGTGGGGAGCGTCTTGTATAGGTGCGTCGTAGACTGCTGCTTCATGTGGTGGTGGCGGTTTTCAGAAATTGCTTCTTTCGGCACTGGTTTGAAGGATGCAGGCAGGCAGATCTGGTGTTCTTCGTCGATTTCGTCGGCTGAATACATCGAATTTGACGCCCAAGGTGCATGGGTTTGAACCCTGGTCGATGCTCCACAACTATATGTGATCTGCCGTTTGCGGCAATGCTTTCTTCGGCTCACAAAGCAGTGTTGCAATGGTGCTTCGGAGGCTGTTTCACATGGTGTTCATCTCCTGCTTTGGCGACGGTGTTCCTGGTGAACGATGGCAGGCAAAGATTTGGTTCCGCAATCGACCCCCTCAAGGATCTTTTTGCAATTTCTTTTATGTGGGATGTTTTTTGTTTATGTGTCATGACGGTTGTCC
Organism: Triticum dicoccoides; assembly: GCF_002162155.2. Classification (NCBI taxonomy): domain Eukaryota; kingdom Viridiplantae; phylum Streptophyta; class Magnoliopsida; order Poales; family Poaceae; genus Triticum; species Triticum dicoccoides. The sequence goes on along the minus strand of NC_041382.1, from coordinate 727,598,381 downwards.
TCTCTAGAATTGTCTAGTGTGGACTGTGTGTTGTAACTTCCAACGTTATATTATAAACATGTGGTTTCCTTAAAAAAACTAAAAAAATAGGTGATTTGTTCTATGGATTGGAGGTGGAGAGGTTGTGGGGGCGATGATCCATCGGCGTGGGATATTTGAAGGACGGCGGTAGAAGATGACGGAGAAGTGGGATTTTAGTTTACGCTGGCTTTCATAGGAAGCGTAACCAAGTTTTTTTTAACCAAATCATGGTATGTTGATTGCATGTTCAAAAGTTTTCTGCTGATCACACTAAAACATAGACATTCTACGGAACAATTGTAGTGTTTCTGGTGATTTGCTGTCAGGAAGAATTGATGTTCTACCGTAGCCGTTAGTAAATCATGTAACGAACGGGAGTAAAAAGCATAAAAACACCATAATTACAGTGTCAATAGCTGGTTGCCATCATTTTATAAAAAATAGACCAAATCCACCGCTCGCAACACTGACTTTTTACTAAATGCACTGACCAAGTGTTGAGCGTGTTTCAACCCTTAATATGACATGTTGGGCCCGTTTGTCAGGCTAACGTGGTAAAAAAATGACCGCATGGCCCTTCTAGATGGTTCCCATCGATTAACTAGGATTTGTTTTCTCTCCTTTTTTGCTGGTGTTTCAGTCCTTTTTTAAAAATATTTTTCTTTTCTTTTCCTTTTCGTTTTATATATTAAAAATCATCACCATTTGTAAAAAGTCTTCGACATCTTTTTCAAACTCGTTTTCATTCTCAAATTCGTGAACAATTTTTTAATTCATAGTTTTTTCAAATTTGTGAATATTTTTAAAAATTACAGACATCTTAATACTTGCAAAGTGTTTTGTATCCTCGGGCGCCTTTTCAAATTCTTGAACTTTGTAAAAAAATCAATTCGTGAATATATTTTGAATTTGGAAATATTGTATAAATTTGCAAGAATTTTCCAAATTTGTGAACATTTTGAAAAAATTGAGATTTTGAAAATTCGTGAAAATTTCTTTAAAATCTGAAGAAAAAACTTTTAAAACCGGTGGTGGTTTTCTAAACAGGACACACAGACCGGTTTTTGCAAGGAGCAAGCAAACCTAGATTTTTTTTCTTTTGAGAACCCGATTTGTTTTTACTGTAACAGAGGTTCTGGGAACGAACGAGCTGGGCTGGCCGATGTGCGTTAGCGACTACTACTATTCGGCGCATAGTAGGAGCATCCCCAAATAGGAAACCGAACGTCCGAACCGACTGTGCACCTGCCGTAACAAACCCTGGCGAAGCGGCGAAGGAAGTGGGCCGCCTACAGAGGGAAAGGGGAGGTGCGCGCGGAACCGGATTCGGCTCGTCCGATACCAGCTCCAAACAGAAGCACGAGGCCTATAAAAGACGCGCGAGAGGCCCTGCCGTAAGCCCTGTGTGGTTGTGTCTACAAGGTTCAAGCGGCGCTTATCTATCTTGTAGAAGCGGCGTGGCGGCGGAGGAGTAGAGGGAGAGGACATGGCGGCCAACGGCGAGAGACAGCGGGAGGAGGCCAGGGAGCTCGCAAAGTACGAGGAGGACCGCAAAGACTTCAAGGTGTCCATGTACCTGATCGCCATGCTCATCGCGGTCGCCTTGGCGTTCCTGGTCACCAGCTTTCTCGTCCCGCGCACGCCCCAGTGGTACCGCACCTACTTCCAGCAGTGCGCGGTGGTCTTCTTCCTTGATGCCGCGTTCTTCTTCTGCCTCATCACGCGGAGATTCGGCTCGTTCGCTTTGCCCCAGAGGCCTGATGTCGAAGCCCAGCCCCGTGGAGAAGACAAGCCGGATCTCGAAAACCAGCTCGGTGGAGGCGACGGGCGCTGATCGTTTCTGCCCAGTTTAAGTCCGGCTTATATTGTTGCTAGTCTTCTGTTATAGCAGATCGGTCTTGTGTTTGAGAAGCTCGGTGGACGAGACACCGCCGCTGATCGTTTCTGCGTACCCTGTATCGTGTTGGGTCCGGGCGTCCAAGATGAACTAATATATGTTCGCAAACTTGAAAAGATTATCTCCTCGTTTCGAGCAATATATTATGTTACTAAATATATGTCATCATCTTATTTGTTCAGACTAGACTGGCTGTGCGTTGCAATGCAACATGGGCAGAATAGCGATCATACGGGCAACATTCTCGACATTTGGTTTTCATCTTATTCCGTTTTTTCGATGAGTTGGTTGCTACTGTACCAACGGCCCGGATGCACCTGCCTAGTTTAAGTATAAGAAAAATAGTTTGGTGAATGAAAAAGCAGTCATCAATATTAAAAATGTTTACATTAAAATGTTTACGGATAGTAAAAATGTTCGCAAAATACAGATTTTTTGTTTTAAAAAATAGATGTAATTTTTTTGTAAGTACTTGATATCTTTTAAATATTTTATTTCGTACTTGAATATTTTTTTGATACACGCTGAATTTTTTAAAATATATGGCCAATATTTTCTCAAATAATGCTGAACATTCTCTTGAAACACATTGAGCATAATGCATGACAATGATTTTTTCAAATAACTTCAAACAATTTTATACATGATGATTATTTTAATATGATAAACATTTTTAGTTACAATTT
>NC_041382.1:727577913-727595352 GCF_002162155.2 Triticum dicoccoides | reverse complement strand
AGAATATTTTTGAAGTACTCAATTTCAATGATTTTAATTCGATGAAGTGAAGACACTTATGAAGTGGAGGGAAAATGTGTGTGAATATGAATGGAGATTGGCGAGAATATTTCTCTACCTTCAGAGGTTATACACAGAGATTTTGATAAATACCTGAACATTTTGGAATATTGGTTGAACATTTTTATGTACACAAGGACTTTTTTTAAAACATATGATAACTTTTTTTGAGTACACAATGATTTTCTTATAAACATGTCATAATATATATTTTTAACCCTAAAAGGAATATATATTTTGAATAAAAAATAGATAATTGACCGTGTGTTGTAATGGCGAATAAATATTCTAGTGGGTTAGCTCATGCTTTACATGCCTATATTGTGTGATTGTGTTAAAAACTAAGATTTTATTTGATAAGCATTATTGATGATTTATTTTATTTGGTAAGTCAATAAGAGGTGGGGCAGCTGATTCAACTTTTAGGGGAAAATTGGCGAAATAAGCTAGAGATGAGAAAAAAAATCAAAACGAAGAAAGTGGGGAGAGGGAAGGAGAACAGGCGTATGGTTGGATGAAGGACGAACGAAGGATAGAACCTTACATTGTTTTTAATTTATAAAGTAGGGGAAGATGAGAGGTATTAAATATCTAAATAAGTATATATCCTCAAAAAAATCTAAATATATACACATTATTAAATAAGGGAAAAAATGAAGTGAGTCTGAGTAGAAATATCCACTCTGAGTAGAAAGTTTCTGCACGCGCTCCTGACTTCAAGGACCCGCAGAACAAAAACGGGGGGAGAGGCGGTAGGGGAGCCTGAACTGATGCTCCAAATCCATGTCAGGCATTTGATCAAACATCTCACATGCGTGGTCTATTCCTCCAAATTGCTTCCCATAGCCATCAATCATGGTGTACCATGAGAATGCATTGCATCCCTCTGCGCACTTCGTCAAACAGCTCCTACGCTAGGCCAATGTCCCCACACTAAACGTGCCTTGCAACCATGGAGTTAGAAGAAACGAGGCCGAACCATCATAAAAACCTTCCGCCGAAACGGCTGCTTGTGAAGCATGTATCTTGTGAACAAGTCATGGTCCAGGCTCTACCTGCAGTCTCGGCGTTGCATCAGTAGCCCGATCCCTAAGCCCGCATGCGTAGAGGACGGACCCTCTTTGGAGAGTTGGCGTAGTGCCTGGTAATGGAGGCAACGACGATCTTGACTGAAGATGGTGGCGGCGTGGGTTGCCGGAGCCACGAACATGGTGGTGATGATGAGCAAGGGGAAGGTGGGGAGAGAATTGCGGCGGTGGCTGTCTAGGATATGCGAGCGAGAGGTCTTTTTACATATCCTCGAAGCTCCTTATTTCGCGAGCAGTGCCTTATTTCTCTTGTCTTTCCTTGTTTTATTTTTTGAATCCGTAGGAGGTGGAGTGGTGAAAAAGGAAAGAGGAAGAAGGTGTGGGGTCAGGCGATCGTACCAGGGAGAAGGGCTTCGGGCGATCGCTTGACAAGAGGAAAAAAAACCAAACGAGCAAACGACCTATGTACCGAGACTTTAGGAGTAGAGATAATATTTCATTACAAATTAAGTACGTACTTAAATGCTTTAATAATAAGATTTGTTTGTTATGATTTACACATTATTTTTTAAAATTGATTATTTATGTCCTAATTAATGTGAATAAGCGATTTAAGGTAAAGTTAATTATTTTAGATTTGATCTTTAGAGATTGATCGTGATTGATTCTTTCACATAAGACATTACTAAATAACTTGCGTCAGCATAAGAAGTTCTGATCCGTTCAGATTTTTTTCGTTGTGTGAGAGGGTAACGCAAAAATAAACCGGTGGGATTGGGGAAGGGGGCAAAAGAAACCAGTCGAAAAAAAGCGGACGAAATTGATTGGACGAAAAAAGCCTGGACGCAATCCTATCAACTGCTTCATTAGGAGTAGAGATTGGAATTTCATGTTCTTAAATAGTAGCGAAGAATAGACCTTATAGGGCCCTTCTAATGCTTTTTTTCCTCTCCATTTTACTCCCTCCGTCTATACATACAGATGTATGTAGATGCATTTTAGAATATAGATTCACTCATTTTGCTTCGTATGTAGTACATAGTAGAATCTCTATAAAGACACATATTTAGGAACGGAGAGAGTATTATTTTTGGTGTTTCTTCTGCTAATATGTTTCTATATTTTGTTGCCTTTTCTTCACATTTTGGGCAGTTGTCTATTTATTTTTCTTTCACTTATTTTTTATTTCCTAGTTTCCGTTTCTTTTCTAGATTCATGACTATTTTTTAATATGAACATTTTTTGGAAAATTATGAGAATTTTTAGATCCACAAATATTTGAAAAAATCTTGAATTATTTAAAAACGTTAATTTTTTCTTTAAACTACATAAATTTTTTAGAATATACACACAGTTTTAAAATATATGAATTGTTTTTTTCGCAACAAGTATTGTTACATGTGTCAGAAAAAAAGATAACCGATTTATTCCGAGGCATGAGATAATAACCCGACGCAATGTTTTACCTAAAAAAAACTTTTCAAAGCAACCGGACCAAGGCCTGACCCATATGAGTGATTTAGCCGGACCGAAGCGGTGAAAAACGTTTCGTAAGCGAACCGAGATTAAAGGTGTCGGGCTTTGGTCCCGGTTCCAGAACCGGGACAAATGAGACTCTGGAACCGGGACAAATGGGCCTCTTTCTACTAGTATCGTGCCGTTCCACTTCATGACAGAGACAAAAACCACCGCTCACAACACTAATTTTTTACTGAATGCATTGACGAGTCTTGAGCGTGTTTCAACCTTCAATATGACTTATTCGAAAAAAAAACTTGAATATGACTGGTTGGGCCCGCCTATCAGGCTGACATGGTAAAAAAAATGGCACATTGAGTTGGTCTTCTTCTTCTTTTCCCCCTCCTCCTCCTCCTCCTCGCCCTCTCATGCATTACATCAAAAGCCCGTGTGCATCAACCATAGTGGTGAACTACTGCACCCCGGCGGCTATGTGTTGTTGCAGCTCCTCTGCTGGGCTGCGTGGCATTTCTTTTCCATGCCAGCTTGATAAGCAGGCTCTAGTTGTCATAATCGGAATCGAAACGCGCTACATCAGTGCATTTAGTAAATATTTGTGTTGTGAGTGGTGGCTTCGATATAACTTATGTAAAATGATGGCGAACAACTAATGACACAACAATTCTCGTGGTTTTATGTTTTTACTCAACTATCAGACATTAGTGATTAGAGATTGATGACTTTTTTAGAGGATAATATGTCACGTGTTTTTTTCTCGAATATTAGTTAGATATTTAGAAGGCTAGGGACAAATGCTCTCCAAGCTGCTACCAGTTAGCTGGATCCAAACTTGGACACCTGTTTTGTAAAGAAAAAACAGAGACACCTGACCTTGGATGGAGGACAATTGTTCTTCATCACCATAGTGCTTTGGGTGGTGCATTGGAGTGACTGGACTAAGATGCTACAGTTTAATTGATCAGACACTTATACACACCTGATGTTCTGTGCTCCTATGTCTCATGTTTCAGCCACACCATTGTGCAACCATTTCATATGAGTGTCGGTCTCATGAATGGCATTGCTCATGATGATTTGTATTTACTTTGAGAAACATCAATGAGCATATTACATATTATTGGCTTATTATAGCCTTAGATGGTGATATTGTAGGACTGACGACACTCTGTCCATCAGAATTTACAGTTCTTCACTCGTAGCGAAGAATATACCTTATATCGCATATGGCCCTTCTAACGCTTTTCTTCCTCTCCATTTTATTATTTTTGATATTTTTTCTGCTGATATTTTTTATATTTTGTTACCTTTTCTTCACGTTTTTGTCATTTTTATATTCATTTTTCTTTCCCTTATTATTTTTTATTTCATAGTTTTCCTTTATTTCTTAGATTCATGATTTAATATGAACATTTTTTTGAAACTGATGAACGTTTTTAGAGCCACACATATTTTCAAAAAATCATGATTTATTTAAAAACGTGAACAAAATCTTAAAACTACATAAAGTTTTTAAATATACGCACACTTTTAAAATATATGAATTATTTTTTCGCATCAAGAATTTTACAACTGTCAGAAAAAAAAGCTAGAAGAGTTTTGCAAGGCATGATCTAACAACCGGATATTTTATTCTTATATAGCTAATTTTTAGGATCTTTTATTCTTATAGCTTTTTTTAGAACATTTTTAGGCAATTTTTAGGCAATTCTTATAGCTTTATTTTTTTAGGCAATTTTATTCTTATAGCTAGTCAACGGCGCAACGTTTTTGAAGCAACCGGAGCAAGACCTGGCCCATACGCGTGATTTAGCATCCCGGCCTATCTTTGCGGATGGAAGCAGCCCGGCCCATCTACCCTCGGCTGGGCTGGCCACCAGATTATTGTCCCGTGTCCCGTGTCCCCATCCCGTCCGATACAACTCATGGCGGTTTCTTGCTTCATCTCTCGAAAAATGGAAATTTCCTGTTGTCTCGTCCTGTCCGATACCAACTCCAAACCGACCCCGGGTCCTCCCCACTCCCCAGTATACAAAAGAAACGAGCTTGTCCACCCAAACCCAAGAAATTCCCAGTCTCTCTGCCGTGGCAAACCCTGGCTCGACAAGCTAGCTAGAAGCGGCGGCGGAACGAGTGGGCATGCCGGCCAACGGCGAGAGTCAGCGGGAGGAGGCCAGGGAGCTCGCCAAGTACGAGGCGGACTGCAAAGACTTCAAGGTGTCCACGTGCCTGATCGCCATGCTCAGCTCGGTCGCCCTGGCGTGCCTGGTCGCCAGCTTCCTCGTCCCGCGCACGCCCGGGTGGTACCTTGATGCCGCGTTCTTCTTGCAGTTCGCCGTGGTCTTCTTCCTTGATGCCGCGTTCGGCTTCTGCCTCATCACGCGGAGATTCGGCTGGTTCGCTTTCTCCAAGAGGCCTGATGTCGAAGCCCGGCTCCGCGGAGAAGACAAGCCAGATCTCGAAAACCAGCTCGGTGCGGTGGAGGCGACGGGCGCTGATCGTTTCTGCCCAGTTTAAGTCCGGCTTATATATATGCTGCTAGTCTTGTGTCTGAGAGGACAGCAAGTTTCTTTCTTTCTTTGAGGCAATTTGGTTTTGCTGGCAGCAAGTGATGTGTCATCTAGTCTGCAATCGTGTCACCTGATCTCAAAGCCCAGCTCGGTGGACGAGACACTGGAGCTGATCGTTTCTGCGTAATGTTGGGTCCGGGCGTCCAAGATGAGCTAATAAATGTTCGCAAACTGGAAAAGATTATCTCCTCGTTTCAAGCAATATATTATATTACTAAATATATGTTATGTTTGATGTTTCACATCATCTTATTTGTTCAGACTAGATTGGCTGTGCGTTGCAACATGGGCAGAATACGATCAAACGCGCAACAATCTGACCATGTGGTTTTCCTCTTATTCCGACCGACGAGTCGTCCCCTACTGTACCGACGGCTCGGATGCACCTCAGCAAATCCCTTGCCCAGTTTCAATACTTAAAAAATATATTTCACAACTTCATAAAAAAATGTTAAATTGGTTTAAGTATAAGAAAATATAGTTTGTGAATGAAAATAGTCATGAATTTTAAACATATTTGCAACATTAAAATGTTTATGGACAGTAAAATGTTTGCAAAATATATTCTTTTTTTGTTTTATTTTCAAATAGGACGTAACAAAATCATGTCAAGTACATGATATGTTTGAAATATTTTATTTCATACTTTAACATTTTATGAAACACGTTGAATATTTTAAAATATATGGGGCAATATTTTCTCAAATAATATTGAACATTTTCTTCAAACACATTGAACATAATGCATGACAATCATTTTCTCAAATAACTTCAAACAATTTTATATGAGATGATTATTTTGATATGATAAACATTTTGAGTTACAATTGTCTTTTAAAAAATAAGTGACATTTTCTTAGTAACATGGAATTTTTTAAATAGACACTGAATATATTTTTTAAGTACTCAATTTCATTGATTTTAATTTGATGAAGTGAAGACACTTATGGTGGAAAATGTGTGTGAATATGAATGGAGATTGGCGAGAATAATTCTCTACTTTAAGAGGTTATACAGAGAGACTTTGATAAAGGTTGAACATTTTGGAATGTGGGTAGAATAATTTTTAGATCCACGATGACTTTTTAAACATGTGATTATTATTTTTGGAGTACATAATGATTTGTTTATATAAATACATGTCATACTTTTTTTAAAGAAAGAAATAGATAATTGTCCGTGTGTTATAACCTGTGAATAAATAATCTAGTGTGTTAGCTCATGATTTCGTAAGTCAACAAGAGGTGGGGGCAATTGATGCAATTTTTAGGGGAAATCGGCGAAATAAGCTAGAGATGGGGAAAAATTAAAATGGAGAAAATGGGAAGATGGATGGTCAACATGCGTAAGGCTGGACGAAGGATAGAACATTAGATTATTTTTAATCTCTACTCCTAACTAGAAGAACGCCCGTGCGTTGCAACACGGCCACATTAACTTTAAGAGTTCAATATTAATCATGTTAATAATACATTTAATATTTTCATACATATCAAGTGACACTGGCGACCTTTTTTGTCAATTTAGCAATGGGCTCAGTTGCAACGGGCTCTTTATACATATCAGACAACTCGCTATTACTTAAACTACAACTCTGGCTACCAATATTTTTTTGTCAATTTAGCTCAGCAATAGTGCCTGGCTTAATAGACTGCTTTGCATTCACCCCCTCAGAAGACAGAGAGAACTAACTCAACATGTCAGAAGATTAACAGAAATTTTATTTGTATGGCATGAACATATAGCAGGAGCACCAACACATAGATCAGCAGAGAGCAGAGCACATCATGCACACACTCGGGCCATCTATATCATACACACACAGCAACGCACACACGCATCACGCTGGCATACACATACAGAAAAGCAGGCACACACGCATCATGCACATTGGCCGGTGCGACGCACGCAAAGCAAGTACGTACGCACGGAGAGCAAGCTAGCAAGCACGCACGCGTCCAACCCCGCCGCTGCATGCGCTGGCAGAAGGTGAGGCAGCAAGGGAGACTGCACATTGAAGCTGTCCATGTAAGGCTGGAGGTGCTGAGCCGGCGACGGCGGTGTCGGGACGGCGCTTGATTCGTTCCCGGTGGCGTGGAGCTTGGGGCGGCAACACGGCGATAGCTAGTGCTCGGGGATGGGGGTTTGGGGCGGGGGCAGTCGACCCGATGGCTGGCGAAGTTAACGGGCTCGGGCGGCTGGAAATTCGGCGGGTGGCGGCGGCACAGCGCGAGGATGGGACAGGCGGAAAACCTAGCGGTCGTTCAACTACCAATACCCACGCCTTTTTTAGGGGAATTGCTTGTGAAAATAACGTGCGACGACGACTTAGCGAGCGGATCCCCTTAAAAAAGACATAGCGAGCAGATTCCCTTAAAACTGGTAGGAATGGATACGATTGATGACGTTGATAAATAGTGGTGAATGTTGGCCTAATTTACTATCATCATGCATGGAAATGAATCATTAAGAAAAAGAATACTTCCTATTACTACACTCATAGGAAGCTTCCTAATCTCTGCTACCAAACAGTTTCTTCCCAAACAAGGAAGGAAAGTTATGGACGTGATTCGGAAGGAAACAAACGTTATGAAGATTAATTAATTTAGATTTGATCTTTAGAGATTGATTGTGATTGATTCTTTTACATAAAGACATTACTAATAATTTGCGACAGTATGGAAAGTTCTGATCCGTTCAGTTTTTTACGTTGTGTGAGAGGGTGAAGTGAAAATAAACCGATGAAGTGGGGGAGACGACGAAAAAAATCTACGACGGTTAACCTACGAAAAAAACCGGACGAAAGTGGTGGGACGAAAAAAAACCAGGAAGCGAGACTACCAACTGCTCCATCTCTACTCCTAATGTCTGAGTTGGTAGTCTCGCCTCACTCCGGTTAATTGTTCCCCGCCGTTTTTTTATCCCACCAACCCATTTAAACCGGATTTTTCCCATGATTTACGTCTCATCGGTTTATTTTGGCCTCACCGCCCACCACCTCCTCCCATTGGTTTAAACGGGTTATCAATTTTTGGTAATGCAATAAATTCACGTGGGAATAAATCAGACATGGTCGGTAATCAATCTCAAACCTGCCAAAAGATTTGGTAACGGAATAAATTCAAATGGAATTGTAGGGGCGTTCTTTGGTAATGCAATAAAATTCACACGGGAATAAATCAGATCACGATGGGCAATCAATCTCAAACATGCCAAGAGATTTGGTAACAGAATAAATTCAAATGGAAGGGTAGAGGGACGTTCGGGTGGTAATCTCTACTCCTAAACGGCAGTCCGTACGTCGTTGTACATCCCCACCGAAGCAACGATGGCCCACCGTCCACCGATATTTTTCCGATGAAGGAGCCCCACCGATTTTCTCCAGCGAAGGAGCATCTTCCTCCCGATTTTCTTTCCAGCGAACCCCAGGTTCGATTGGTTTTTTTCTCCCCTCTCGATCGTGTCCACCCCGTCCCGATCTCCTTCTCTCAATCGTTCCCAATCCCTTTTCGATTCTGATTTTTTTTCCTTTCCAAATCCGATCCCCACCCAATCTGGATATAGATGAAGCCTTGCCTTCTGTCCATTCCATCACATCCTCATGGAAGAGAGAAAGAGGGGGACCAGGGGTGAGGCCAGTGGCGATGCACCTATGTTGGCCAGTGAGGCATGATTGGCATGTAAGTAAGGGTCCCTGCGTCTATATGTGCCGAAGACTACGTGCGTCGTAGCCTCTGCGACCCGCGAACTGTCGCTGCCGCTGCGACCCTTCTCCATGTGGTGATCTTTGAGAAGGCCGGTGGCGCCGTCACGTCGGCCTCCCTCGCTCCAATCCAGGACGTCATGGCGCTCAACAACCCCTCATTCCTCGGATCCACCTGCGAGAGATCGTCGACGCCATTGCTAGCTCTCACTTTGAGTCCGCGGTTGAGGCTGCCACGGAGGAGGCCGTCCTGACGTGGATGTTGCACGCACTGTTGACGCCCCTGCGCTTGGGGACCAACACATCTGCTTCGCCATGAAGACGTGATTTGTGTCATACAGTCTGCGGACAAGGAGGAGCTCCTGCAGCGGTTCAGGTATAGATGTGCATCTCATTATTTTTTTACCTCATATGAGGGCAGGTACGGTTCCTTTTTATGCTATTTGTTGTGAGTGCGTTGCAGGTTCACGTAAACTGAATGGGCTAATCTCAGAGTTCCTCCATCAAATAAACTGGATTGGCTAATCTAGAGTGCTTGCCCGTAAAGTGTATGCCTCCTTTCTAATTTTTTATATTACTTCAACAATAAAAGGTACAGAAAAACCATATAAAGTACTTCATCTGTTCCTAAATATAAGTCCTTTTAGAGATTTCAATATGGACTACATACAGATGTAACATTCAATCATTTGCTCCGTATGTAGTTCATACTGGAATCTCTAAAAAGACTTATATTTACGAAGGGAGGGAGTAACACTTTGTAGATGCGTGAAACATGTACAATCGATTTGCTTTGAGGAGAAAAAGACAATTCATCAGCTAGATATATCAAAGGACAGTCTATGTCAATTGAACTAGCACTTGAATTTTAGCAAATCCAAGTTTTTTTTCTACAACTGCAATTCGGTATTTGGGTGGGCTATGATATGACTCAGTTTATTAGCTTCAACGGATTTTAAGTGACAACACGCTGATGAATAATAGAAACACCACGCTGTCCATATGGGTGGACTATGGATGGATGGCGCCTACAAACACCACGCTGCAGGCCTGCAGCTCGACCTACATTTTTTTCTTCTCACCCTCAGGCTTGAATGTCCGCGGTCAATCTCTGCCGCTGGTGGTGCAAGCTCCGCATGCACTTGTCTGAGCTTGCCGAGCAGTCTGCACTGAAGCAAACTCACTGGTCGTCCTCTTCCTTTTCAGTTTGAGATAGACATAAGTACTTCCGAACTTATTTGAATTTTTGTTTGTGTATGTGTTGTTCATTCGTTGGTAGTTGCTGTTGTTCAAATCTCAGCACCATTATATAGTACCATCCATTCTCGCTGACACTAACAATACTTGGAGATTTACCAACAATGGTAGTAGACATCTTCCTAAACTCCGTTCACACTGCCGACGCCCAATTTATTTCCTTTCCCCGACACGCAGAAGATATCTGCGATATTTGCCGAATTATTATTTGCAGGTTTGAAGTACCAAGGCACAATGGCTGACTGGGCACTGGAGGAACTGCATGCCATGGTTCAGACACCAACTTCCCTGATGCGACCAACTCATCAGTTCACTTTTGCATTGTATGTGTACTATTACATGGTAATTTAACACGAGTTTGGGTTACTTGACATCGTAAAATATGGTGGCTACTCTTGGATCTGGAGAATCTGGTGGTTCTGTTTATATTATGTATTGTGGGACTATTGAGTTCACAACACTTTTCACGGTTGCAGCGCATGGAAGATATGACTTGTTCCATCGACCAAGTACTTAATTCATAATATGAAAAGGTGAAGGTGAGGTAGATATGTAGTGCTTGTGTGTCGTGAATTGAGTATTTAAGTATAGGGTAGGAATCTTTACATTATCAGTATTTTATATTACGTAAATTATTCCGGCTCGCACTTGAACTGTAAGCTCAATGCTTCCGATACCACCGTTCTTGTGGACATATGAGCATTGCAGCCTATGTTTCTATGTTAATGATATAGCGATGACAAACTTTGGACAGTCTCCACATTGGTCGCCTCACAATCAGCTTCGGTGATGACAATGGCATCGTCTACTTCATGGCGAAGATCGATGAGATGGAGGAGGCATGGGTGGTTGTTGTCGACATACCTTCCTAATCTCTACCCAGATTCACACCCTGGTTCTTCATATGTATTGCTAAGTTGAAGGGAGGCATGGTGGTAGGATGAGTGCAAAGCAGAATATGTTTTCTTTCACGAAATAAAGTAGACTCTGTTCTTAATCACAAAATGGAACATTTTATGGCTTATGATGTTCTGAGTACAACAACTTTTTCAGTTTCCGCAACATGCAACAATGAGCTTTGACTATTTTGTGATGGCTTAAGTTGAATGTGTGAAACAAATACTCATATGTGATTTCTTTTTGATTTATACTCATGCACAAAAATAAAGAGCGTCTTGATTCTTGATGTTGAAGGCAGTTGTAGCTAAGGCTGGAAACACTAGAAGAATTTTTTTTGTCTATACATAGCTCATGATTCAGCCCTTGTCTACTATGTGTGACAGTTGGTTATTGGACTGGATGTTGCTGACTCATCAGCCTCGATTTTCTTGTGGCTTGAAATGCAGGTTTGGTTCATCTAACACTATATTGCGTGTATTTGTCCAGTTCAATTTTTTTTACCATCTTGCAATGCAAGGTGCAAGAGAGCATGTGTTGTTCTATGTCTTATATCCTGTTAAATCCTGTAGGGGAATGGCATTGTAAGCTCGGATAGTTTGATATCATACGGAGAAGCAAATTGGTTGTGCCCATCGCTAGAAGATTCATCTTTGTACTCTCTTGTCCATTTATCAGTGCAACGAGAGTTAGTCCTGGTGATTGTCATATTGTATTCTTGTGATGCTTGCAGACTGGAAGTGTATTTATACTTCATGCTTATGAGTTATGATGAATCATTTCTATGGCATTACATACAGTCAGTGGGAAAAGGTCATTAGGGACTAGCATGTTTCACTAATGTGATTACAAACTAAAACTTGTGCAAGTATGATAAATGGGTGCATTGATCTCTTTTTTGTTGTAGTGCAACACCTTGGAGATGCACATAATTTGACATGACAGCCTCTTTTTCTACTATCAATGATGTTTTGCTGCAGAGATTTTACAGTTGGGAGAAGATAGCAAGGAAAAAAAAAAGAGCAATTTAATTGTAAAAAGAAAGTCCCCAATGCAGCCCGTTGCAACGCACGGGCATCCTACTAGTTAGAAGTAGAGATGGAGCAGTTGGTAGTCTTCGCCGGTTAATTTTCGTCCCACCACTTTCGTCCGGTTTTTTTCGTAGCTTAACCTTCGTAGATTTTTTTGGTATGTTTTTTTTGTTCCGTCCACCACCTCCCCTCAGCTGATTTTACCGTCACGACAGAACCAATCCCTCGCTAGCCCTACCTCGTCTCCCGTCTCCAGTCGCAGCCGGTGATCTCCTCGCCCCCCTGCGCAGTCGCCGAAGGCAAGGGACGGAAAGGGAAGGCAAGGGAAGGGAAGGGAAGGGAGAGGGAGCGCCCAGATCCACGGCGGCATCAGCGCACCGTCGTCGACCTGATCCGCGTCCGTCCTCGAGGGAGGTCGGCCATGGAGGTCCGACCCGGCCCGGCAGCAGTCATGGACGGACGGAGACGCCGCAAACCCTACCCTCAAGGACGAGGCCTCAACCTTCAAGGACGCGCGCCGGCGACCGCGGATCTCCGGTGACGGCTATGGTGAGTGTGTACCTGCGGACGTTCTTCCTCGGATTCATCATCTCCCCCTGCTCGTGATTCCTTCCTTGACTGCCCCGGATCTGAGAATGCCCCACCATCGTTGCCCCACCAACGCGTCTGTGCCGACGAGGAGAGTCGGATGCAGGCGGTGGCGGAAGATGGACGGCGCCTTGAGCGGCTGCCTCCAGTGGTAGTGGCTCCCCTCCACGGCGTCCATTAGTGACGACGGCAGGCAGAGGCACCATGGTGCTGATCTGGCCACCCCAACCTTGCACCCACCAGTCCACCACACAGGCGACACCTCCCGCACAGGGCAGGAAAGCAACACTGGAGTTGGAGGGAGCCGGCGAGACGTCCTACTCGACTCCGACGCGGACGCGCGCCATGTGTTCGTCCAAATGCTTCTGCAGACTGCGGCACAAGCGTGCTTGTCAGTAGAGCTTCTTTGTTCTCAGAAGTCAGAAGCAAACTGAATCGCTCTCGTGATGGCCATTCTCTGCAGATGATGAATATAGAGAACGATACGTCATTGATATCCTGAAATCAGCTGTCCGGTTTGATTTTTGAGGCCTTGGTGATAGATGTTCTCGATTGTGATGCCCAGGCCTGTCTGCCGCAATTGTGTGTTTGTTGCTGCTGAGGTTAGAAAAAGCATACATCAATTTTTTCTCCTGCAATTGTACGATCGTTTCTGCTTTAGTTTAGAAAAGCATAAAACTGAGTTCTTTGGCTTTTGACAGACAGTCATCCTACTTCATAGTAATCCTATGCCTTTCGTATTTGCATACTAATCACGAGCCTTTCCTTCATAATGCTAAATTTTGAGTTGTTTGGCTCTATAATTTGTTTGAGCTGATCATTTAAGAATTTCAGATAAGCGCATGTAGATCTTTTAACCCTTCCACGAAAAGGTGTAATGTGGTAAATTTGTCGCAACAAGCAGCATGACATTCTTGTACTTTTCTTGATGAAGTGATGAATCTGGTGTATTTGAATGAGATCTGGATCACCTTCTCAGCTGACGTGAACCACATGTTTTGCTGCTTACAAGTATATTAAATACAAGCGCATCCATATACTTCTTAATGAAGGTTACCTTTTCTTCTCAGGCATTCCTTTCCTCAGTGGTTAGACGGACTTTGGGGACACAAATTTTGTGTGAAGTGAACCACAGGGCCTTCATTCTAATCATCAAGATGGCAAGACTGATTTACGTCAGTCATCCTTCTGTTTTACTTGGTTAGTATATGCTCTTGCAATCATACACTTTCAGATATTATAAGGTCACAGTTTTTCTCCTATAATAATGTAGCATGTTCATGCTTGTGTCGAGCAAGAACTATTTCCCACAAACAAAGAGAGAAATCTAAAGCACTCTTTTTGGTAACTTTTGTTACATTAGTGTTGAAGAATAGAAACTCTTTCTTGTTAAGAGACCATTTGTCTGGTATTTATACCTGTACACCAGCCACGCAAAGCATCACTGTTCTTCGAAAAGAGACACTGCACTTTGTGTTAACACTATCCTTGCACCCCTGCATCAAATTTCACTATTCACTGAAACTATCAGAACAAAAGAAACATATGGTTCTACATAACTTGATGGCTACGAGTTTATTTCTAATGAGTTTGTTGGTTCTTTTGCTTGACTCTAATCCCTGCGCAGCTCTCTCATGGAGGAACAATAGTTTAGTGGATGATATTGGTACACCGTCTCCAATCCCTACTCCTAATGGAGCAATTGGTAGTCTCCGTTCTGGTTTTTTTTTCCGTCCCACCTACCACTTCGTCTGGGTTTTTCGTTGTTTTTTTCGTCATATATCTATCGACCGCCTGGTTGCCACCTGACGAATCTGTTTTTATTTATTATTAGGTACCTGAAACCTGATCTGATGAAGTTGCTTGTCAATCTACCTTCCTTTGATGAACTAGAAGGCCAGGAGACATGGGTGGATCCAGCATGGAGCAAGGATGTACAGATGTACACCCAAAAATAATCTCCTTCCAAGCTCCAACTCTGAAATTTCATTCCTTAATTTGATTCATTGTGAAATCCCAACTTAGTGTATAGTTTCTATCCGTTTCAGCGAGAAATAGCTATTGATGTCACTGAAAGGAGTTAGGATCTGTTGATTATTAGCAAAAAAAATAAAAAATGAATTATATTTTAATTGTAGGCAGTAGAGCATTCAAACCTCAAGAGGAAGAAAATTGATTTGAAAACATTATGGAGTAGAGATGGGAAGAAATATATGGCATGTATTCAGGTTGAGCAGCAAGTGCAGGTGTAGAACAATTCCTCATCCAATCAACTTCATCCGCAACGGCTACAGATTTTTAGTGCCATGAACACAAGTCCAATCGCAGAATCTTACATTGAGCCGTGAACCAATTGGCTCCTCTGTTAGGGTGAATATTTTTCTTGAACACCCATTGTTAAATTCATGGATCCGCCACTGCCAAGAGACCAAGGTATGCCTGAATTCATAGCTTGATTCCTTACCATAGTTTTCTTATTCAACTGGATTTCTGGATAGCACCAGTCTGAATTGCTGAAACATGCAACGGCACATGATTAACCTTTGTACTTTATATACTTTGTTGAAACATTCAGGACTCAAGTGGGCGACTCCAAAAATGGATACTCCTGAAACTTTAGCCAGTGGCCATGTTGATGGTATTTTTTGGAAACAGGGGAGGGCGTGTGTTATTGTTCAAACCATGCGCCTGATTTTTTTAATCTTTTGCCAGTGACCACATTGCCGCCTGATTCTCGAGTGGCAACCAAGAGGAAGGATGGCACCGATGGAGAACGACAGTTGCGGCTCCGAGTAGGGCAAGTACCTTATCTGCGATCTTGGATCGGGCTATGTGATGAATCCATTTGGGCATGGTGATTTTGGTGACGGAGGGAGATCCCTGATGCCAGCGTCGCCATGGCTGAGATGACAGAGAAGAAGGCCGACAACCTGGATGCTTTCAAGTAGTCCATCGATCTGGTACTACCACGACCTCTGCTCTATTCTCCTCCCTCTAGGTTTGGGTGCAAGGATAGCCTAAGGGTGGTGGTTCTTGTGGAAATTTAAAGCTTGGGCCTTTAGGAGTAGTTGCTTTAGATTGGTGTTCATGTACAGGTTGCTATATGAGAATTTTTTGCGTACTGTTTAAATCTCAAGACAAATATGGCCCATTCCAACCTTAACTATTCCAAAAACATTGATAGGCTTTTTTGAAAATCACGATTACTGAATATGGATCTCAGCAGTGTCCAAAATTCAAATGGTTATGTTTGTTCAGATTTTCCTCATTTTAATGTTCTTTGAATTAAAGTAGTGCTTGAGGTGAATAATAGGTGATTGTTGGTAACTTAACTAGCTCCTGAGAATAATTTGTGATATAGCTTGCTCCTATATGTGTCATTGACAAGGTTGCTTGTGGAGAGTAACAAGGATTTATCTAGCTCATGTATGTCTGAGCCTAAGATAGAGAGGACGTCGGTCGTGGATCCGTTGATGATAGTGGTTGCGACGCACAACCGTATGAATGGGCAGTAGATAAGCCAAGCACTCCTTGGGAATCGCCCTGATTTCGAAACGGGTGGCGGGTCCCTGCCCCTACCGCCCATGAGGCTGACAATGATCACGTGGCCATCGTGCGGCGGCTGCGGAGGGGTGTGTCCTGCTTAGTTAGTTAGTTACTGAATAGTTTTTGATCGATTCTTCATGTTTGGTTGAGATCAATGTCAATTAATTGATTTTGATCTTTGTTGCAGGGGGTCTAGAATGTGAAGAACCTACAAGGTGGCTACCTCCTTGCTCAAGAGCGCAAATTACACGCAGCCAGCAACCACTGATCAACCATCAACAAATCGATGTATCTATCAGCCATTTTCTTATGAAGAAGATTTAGTCAGCTATGTTCAGAGATGAGGTTAAACTGGAAATGATTCTTTCTACTTCTCCAAAAAGATAACTCCGTTGGAGTACATAGTTGAGTTGCGCCATGCAGTAGGATATTAGTGTAGTTGACGAAGGTTTCAGCAAGAAATTATGTCTTAAATCATCATTAACATGACATGTGATTGTATCTTGCACTAATTCCAGCTCCTAAGTTCTCTAATTAGTAAAGAAAATATTCTAAGTGGACGCTGGAAATAGATGTTCACTAGCATGATTCCTGATTTAATCTTCAATTTTTTAAAAGTGAGTGAGGGTGTGTGCTGGAAATAGATGTTCATCTTACTCAGTTATATGAGTGAGGATGAGGGCGGAAGGGGGATTGTAAGCCGGATACATTAGCGTGTCGGGGAAAAAATATGTATAGGTTACATATGATTTGTGTTAAATCTTCAAATATATATACCCCCTAGCAATGCACGACATCAGGCCGTGACCAGTGTTGGAGAATGGACCGTGGGGACAAAAGGAGGAAGACGAAGAGGAGGAAGAAGATGGCGATCACAGAATTTTACCACCGAAAAAAACAGGCGACTGATGCGTAGTTGCTCTCATTATATCCACTAAATAAATTGATAGAAACTAATATATATTTGAAGGACTTCAATCGATTTTAGTCATCAGTTTGATTCATTTTCATGTATTTCGTCCGTAGCAATGCACGTGCACTAGTAGAAAAGGGGGCAAAGGTCTAGGCCGGGTCAGCCCATTAGTCCCGGTTCAGTCACGAACCGGGACTAATATGAGCATTGGTCCCGGTTCGTGCGGCTAAGGCATTAGTCCCGGTTCACCTGAGCCCTTTAGTCCCGGTTTGAGGCACGAACCGAGACTAAAGGGTGCAATGCCCTTTAGTCTCGGTTTGTGTCTCAAACCGGGACTAGAGGTCCCATTTTCAAACTCTACCCCCCCCCC
>NC_041382.1:727549583-727577227 GCF_002162155.2 Triticum dicoccoides | reverse complement strand
GTGGATCGCCTTTTTTGTTTCGAGAGAATCAAAAGAAAATGATAAAAGCTTCAAAAAATAAAATCCTTCGTGTTAGAATAAATCCGAGGCATATCGTTGATCATCCGAGGACCAAGCAATCACACGAGCACGACACCGAGATTTGTTAACAAGGTTCACCATCATGGTTACATCCCCGGGGCCTGACTACGGGCGCTCCTCCCCGTGACACCGTCACAATACCGCACCCCGGCCACCCGGGCGCCGGCACACGCCGCCGGCTCCCCCGCGTGTCTGTGCTATTATGTTGGCATAGGTTACATCGTGTGTCTACCCCCGCTATATACGAGAGGCCTAGGATACAAGTGTCCTACTTGGACACGACTCCTACTCTGTCTACACACCGTACGACTCCAAGTCCAACTGTAACCTAACTTGTACAATAATATTCGACACAACTTTAACAAACTCCACCTTGGCGAATATTCTCCACCACCTTGAATTCGTCCATGCGTCAAACCTCCATGTACATTGGACTTGAGATACACCATGAGCACTGCTGCTACTCCCAGACTCCATGTGACTCCACCTGCAACTGTAGTCCCTTCTCGTCTTCTTCACAATCAACCCTCGAGCAAAATTAAGTTCCTCATTACTCTACTTTGTGCTCCCAATTTCCGGAGAATCTGTTCAACGCCATCACGCACCGACCACTGTCTGCGTGAAAATGAACAACTCACATATTGAATGCCACATATAAGAATTACCTGGACTCAACATCACCGCTCTTTTATGTCCGCCTGTCTGAAACCTGAAGGAATTCACCGTCGCCTTGTGTCACCCTGAGTCAAATTCGCAGTTGTCTCACCATTTTTTCCGGATAGTCTCTGACATGTCCCACAACTATAGCACTCCGCCTCCTTCTGTATTTGTCATCCGCACTTTGCCATGTGCACCGAACACCACAGAATATACGGTCATGTACTCTCTCTGTTTTGACAAATCCAGATTTTCCGCCACTTTCTCAGATTCTCCATGGTCAACTCCTGTCCATCTTCCGGCACCGATAGACCCAGTCACCAACTTGAATCCGGTACTCGTCAACACTGCTTTAGCACCCCTGCACAATTTGTCTGACCACCAGTGCCTTGGCCTGTCGCTGTGTCCCGTACTTACCGCACGCCTCGCCGCTATCACCGCGTCGAGCCTCTGCTGTCCTGGTCGAGTCTCCCGGGTAGCTAGCCCACACTCCCTCAACCCCCACTGCAGAGAACCATCGATCATCACCGACCGATGCCGAGTATCACGTCTCCATCAGACCACTGGTACCCAGTCCGATCCACGTGTCTCTCGCTATCCTACTGAAATAGGCTTCGACTCTCCGAATTCTTACGCCATAGCCCCTCCATCAGCACAGAGTGTAGTCCTCCATCAGACTCCAACTCCACCTTCAACATGACTCCATGGTGGTTGTACGTGCCACCCTCCCGCGCCCTGTCGACTCCAAGCTCTCATGTGCACTGTCTTGAATCAACCCCGCGCAATAGTTTGCCGAAGCCGCACAAGCCCTAAAGCCTGCACCACGTGTTTCCACGCCCCAGAAGTCGGCCACCATCAGCATCACGCTTCCTATGTCGTCGTTGCTGAAATCACCGCCGTCTTCTGCTTTGACCGACATCCCCGTCGATTCATCAGACAGTCCAGTCCGACCCAGCCGAAATTATCCGACTGCAACCATGCTCCATCCTGCGTCGTGTTCGCCCGCAAATCCCTGCATTGCTTGACACCCTGTGTATGCATGATACTGCCACGACGTGCTCCAGACTCCGCCCGAGCCGTGTATGCACGCCGCCATCGCCGCACATGTCCATCTTCATCGACTTGCATCCTATCAAATCTTTCATGGACTTGCGACTGCGCCTTATTTTTCCGTAGCGTGCACCGCTGCCATCCTGTACATACATGTACATGTACCAAGCAAAGATAACCCATCGGAGAATTCCTCTAGTAGCCTTCCTGTGCACAAAATCAAAAGTTCAATTACCCTTGCTCACGTGCAGCCCCAAACCTTCTCCATCTTGCTCTTTGGCTTGCTCCCGATGAATAGCTACACACACGGTACCTGACGCCCTTATTTTCCTTTAACAAATCTCAGGCAGCCACGAGTCAAACTCACGATCTGCTTCCGTACGCAACCCGCTCGCTCACGCAGCTCGTAGCACTTACCATTAGCCGGCTCCGCCTCGGCCTTTCTTACTGGGCCTTGGCAGCCAGCGCCACCCCGGCCGCCCCGCTTGGGCCACGCCTTAGGCCCTGCTGGCCCTACCTGCTGGCTGCTGGACGGCCTGTGCCACTGCCGTGCGCCACGCCTGGTTGCATCCCGAGCTCCCAGCGTAACCCTGCCGCCGCCATCATGAACAGATCGATCCCATCGCTCACGAAGACGCCGTTCCCACGTACACGCCACCCGAGCCTCGAGTCCGATCGAAATCCTACGAGTTCCACGCTGACGCATCTACGTGCTTCTCACGCCCGATCAATCCGCCACTGCCTCACGCCGCCACGCGCGGCTGTCCTGCTGCGACTTCGATCGATCTCGCCAAGAACTGTTGCTGCGATTGTCTGCTGCTTTCGATTGCTATTCCACCGCTACCGATCCCGCCGATGCCCTCGATCGCCTCGTGACGAAGAAAACCAGCATATGGCTCGGCCTCCTCTAAATCAACAATTCTCGCCTCATCGAACCTTGCTCTGATACCACTTGTTAGAATAAATTCGAGGCATACCGTTGATCATCCGAGGACCAAGCAATCACATGAGCACGACACCGAGATTTGTTAACGAGGTTCACCATCATGGTTACATCCCCGGGGCCTGACTACGGGCGCTCCTCCCCGTGACACCGTCACAATACCGCATCCCGGCCGCCCGGGCGCCGGCACACGCCGCTGGCTCCCTGACGTGCCCGTGCTATTATGTTGGCATAGGTTACATCGTGTGTCTACCCCCGCTATATATGAGAGGCCTAGGATACAAGTGTCCTACTTGGACACGACTCCTACTCTGTCTATACACCGTACGACTCCAAGTCCAACTGTAACCTAACTTGTACAATAATATTCGACACAACTTTAACACTTCGAGAGGTAGTTATATTACTACATCTACTAGTAAGGAAAATTTAAAAACTTAAATTTGGACATGTTTTGCAAAAAATGTAGGAAAAATGTAAAACGGCTATAACTTTTGCATACGATGTCGGAAAAAAACGTATAATATATCAAAATATTCAGAACGAAGGGTTCTGATAATAGCCATCTGAGCTAGTGTGGATAGCAAATCCATCCTTATATATAGTGTTACTATTCATCACCCAGGATGTAGAATAAGTTATTCTTCAACCGAGGTAATCTTACGATCATTTCATAATTAAATTACGTTTGGAATTCAAATAGTTACATTCCTATTGATTCACTACATAAAATTTGACATAAGAAAATAAAAATATAGGTCATAAGACAAGAAAATTTGTAGTTTATGTGTATTTTAGAATATGTTTTGACGTATGTAATTTTACATAACATAAAATATTTTTTACGACGATTATATATTTTTCTTATGGTCTCTTTTTGCGTCGGAAATAAGACAAAACTTACGGAGCGTAAAATTACGGTGTATTGATGGTAAAATAGAAGGGGGTGAAGAATAACTATTCCTCACCCAGGGTGACGAATAGCGCGACCCTATATATATATAGGGCTGGACTATTCTATTACCGGTAATAGAATATTATTCTGTTACCCTCGCCCCCTTTAAGGCGCGACGCGTCCACGACCGACCCAGCCCCAATCCGACTCGCATCCTACCGCCGGAGGCAGCCGTCATGGGCGAGCGAGCGACGGCGGCAGCCGGAGCGAGGGAGCCCGCGGCGCCGTGATTGGCCGGCGACGGATCCGCCGCTGCCTCCTCGTTCCTTCTGTCGCCGGATCCATCGTCGGGGTCGTCATCCCCGCCTCCTGCCTCCCTCCGTCGCCGGATCCATCTCGGGGTCGTGATCCCCGCCTCCTGTCTCGCTCCGCCGCAGGATCCATCGACAGGGCCGTGATCCCCGCAAGGTGCTTCCTCTACGAACCTCTTCGCCATACGTCCACCACAAGCAGGTGCTGCGTCAATGGTGCCGCCTCGCAAGAACATGCCAGTAAGATGCCCACGAGAGGTAGAAGAAGAAGACAGTACACTGGAGGTAATGTCTGCTCCCCACGTTTGTGTCACTCCATCAGTTCGTCAGTCCTGCTATGAAGAAGAACCCGATGGTACATTGCAAATGCTAGCATCAGTTCATTGACACCCCTGCCACTTGATGCACGATTAGGATGTCGAGGTTACTGGCAGTGCATCTAATATGCTCTCTTCAGTTCAAGTTAAAAAAATAACACATATGCATCAGTTCAGGTATAGTGACAAGGTTCAACTACCGCTGAGAGTTGTATGTTGTTATTCCTAAGAGTACAAGTCATGTAATTGCGTCAATTCGAATGAGTAACAAAACTGTTACAAAAAAATATAAAATTGCTACACAATAAGTTCAGTGATACATAAGCTAGCAGTACTTGTAATGTATATGCATTGATGCACGATTAGGATGTCGAGGTTATTGTCAGTGCATCTAATATGCTATCTTCAGTTCAAGTTAAAAAATAGCACATATGCGTCAGTCCAGGTAGATAGTGACGAGAGAGTGCCATAGTTACACAGTAAGTTCAATGATACATAAACTAGGAGTACTTCTAGTGTAGTTGCATAAGTTACAGAAGAACAAAGGAGAAGTCATGCATGAGTTCAATGTCCAGTTATAAAACAGTGCTAAAAAAACAGTACATCAGTACATCCGTGTTTGAACATGAACGTTCATCAGTTGGACTGAAAACGAAACCAGATTAATCCCAAAAACTTTTGAATGTTGTTTGCAGAAGCATGCAAGGCGGCGCACGCAGCAATCATTTCATGAGAAAAACAGATATGGGGCACCACCTGGTTGGGTAACACCAGAAATACCGCCTGGATATTTCAACAGTACAGGCAGATTTGAAGATACACCGCAATCATCAGAAGCACGGACAGATCCTTCTATACAGCAAACAACAATGTCTGGGAATGCAAGCTTTGCCGCTACTGGGTTGCAACTAGGCCAACAATATCACCAACAACAAATGTTTTCCTTCCCCAGCGCATGCAAAAAGCCAAGGACAAGAAGGCTTCCACCAGTCGCTCCGTCAACATCAATCATTTGTGCTGCAAAAGCAGTTGCGATGGGAAGACCAGGGCAAAAAGACAGAAATTTTGGCCACTCTAGCAGGTTCAAAAGTACAAGATATGAGCCATATAGATAGGAGCAACATCACAATGATTCTGAGGAGAGACGTCCGTACAACGAGAGACGTAGATCTTCGTCATCGTTGCTCCCTCCAAGAGATGCATTGCTGCATGTGCCAAGGGTGACACCACCGGCGCTCATAAACCAGGGAGAACAACAAACACCAGAGGCAGCGTAGAGCTATACACATGTACGTATCCATATTGAAAAAAAAATGCAAGCATAGTCCATACCATGGTGCTGTGACCACCCCATCTAACATTTTTGTTTTGTCACTGTTGTGTGCAGCCACCTGACATTGAAGCTTATGTTCTGCCAAGGCTAGAGATGAGGTTTGAAACTTTTGAAGAAACTAAGAACTTCTACAACGTATATGCGAAGCACGCTGGTTTTGCTGTCAGGGAAGGCCCCAAGTTTAAGACCAGAGCCTACCTTTATTGCACGTGCCATGGAGTTTATGAATCAAAGGTGTCTGAAGCAAATAGACAGCGTAACAAGACGACAGCCAGAACTAACTGTGGGGCTAAAATGAGGCTGAAGAAGGAAAAGGATGGAACATTTGTCGTAAAAGAGATAGTCTGGGAACACAACCACAGGCTACAGCTCACCGCAGAAATGCTTGTCTTCTTGCACTCCCACAAAAACTTTGACAAAACAATCTTGGAGTACGTCAAGTACCTGCAGTTCAAAGGCATTGAACACGCGCAAATCATGAGCATTCTGGGCGGTGATGACCCTGGTAGCTACTTCCTCGAAATGAATGCCAAAGACCTGATTAACCTGTAAGTACAAACTTGTTCTCCTCCCATAAATCGCCTAAGTCTTTTTTCCTCTGTCAGCTGCATGTGCCAAGGGTGACACCACCGGCGCCCATAAACCAGGGAGAACAACAAACACCAGAGGCAGCGCAGAGCTATACACATGTAAGTATCCATATAGAAAAAAAACAAGCACAGTCCATACCATGGTGCTGTGACCACCCCATCTAACATTTTTGTTTTGTCACTGTTGTGTGCAACCACCTGACATTGAAGCTTATATTCTGCCAAGGCTAGAGATGAGGTTTGAAACTTTCGAAGAAACTAAGAACTTCTACAACGTATATGCGAAGCACGCTGGTTTTGCTGTCAGGGAAGGCCCCAAGTTTAAGACCAGAGCCTACCTTTATTGCATGTGCCATGGAGTTTATGAATCAAAGGTGTCTGAAGCAAATAGACACCGTAACAAGACGACAGCCAGAACTAACTGCGGGGCTAAAATGAGGCTGAAGAAGGAAAATGATGGAACATTTGTCGTAAAAGAGATAGTCTGGGAACACAACCACAGGCTACAGCTCACCGTAGAAATGCTTGTCTTCTTGCACTCCCACAAAAACTTTGACAAAACAATCTTGGAGTACGTCAAGTACCTGCAGTTCAAAGGCATTGAACACGCGCAAATCATGAGCATTCTGGGCGGTGATGACCCTGGTAGCTACTTCCTCGAAATGAATGCCAAAGACCTGATTAACCTGTAAGTACAAACTTGTTCTCCTCCCATAAACTGCCTACGTCTTTTTTCCTCTGTCAGTACAAACATATCAAGCAACGCATGACCTGACACCAGTTCAACATGCATTTTTCAATGAACTTTTTATATGCAGGAAAGCAAAGAATTCAAGGATTGATGATGTGGGTGATGTCCTAAAGACTGTCAACTTCTTTAGGGAGATGAAAGCTATAAACAGGGAATTCTTCTATGACATGCAACTCGATGAGTCCGACAGAGTTAAGAACATATTCTGGGCGAACGCAAGCTGCCGAGGAGCGTATCAGGACTTCGGGGACTGCATAACGTTTGACACAACATACAAGACCAACAAGTACCATATGCCACTTGGGGTGTTTGTCGGAACTAACAACCACTTACAGACTACATTCTTTGGTTTTGCCCTGATAAGAGATGAGGATGCAGATTCATTCAAGTGGCTGTTCAGGACATTTTTAAGGTGCATGAGAAGGAAGGCTCCTACATGCATTCTCACAGGTACACCCGCTAAAACCACCCCTAACCACCACCCCCCTACCAAAAAAGAAAAGGAAAATAACACAGTAAAAATGTTGTGTCAGTTGTATTGGTATATATGCACAACCATCTGCTGACCACTCCGAGTCTATTTTCTCATTACCAGACCAGTGCCAGGCAATGGCTTTGGCGATCGCAGATGTTTTCAAGAACACAGTACATAAGCTATGCCGCTGGCACATTATGAAGAAGTACAGGGAACACCTCGCGTACCTGTATTTCCTGCACGAGGACCTTAAGGATGAATTCACATCAATTCTCAACTGGCCCCTCATGCCAACTGAGTTTGAGGATGCTTGGAAAAGACTCATGGATAAGTACAACCTCCACGATGATGCCACAATGGTGGGCACGTGGAACGAGCATGAGAAATGGATATCAGCCTACTTCAAAGAAATTTTCTGCGCCAAGATGACATCCACACAACGAAGTGAGAGCATGAACTATGTGCTCAAGAAGAACTACGTAAATGAGAGACATAACCTACACCGGTTTGTCATCCAGGTAAACTCCTGTGTGAAAACCAGGAGGCAGACAGAGAACCAGGAGACAATGGGTAACCGGGTATAGCTCTATCACTTGTCGTAAGAGAAAAATTACATGCTTACTAAAGTAAAAACTTTATTAGAAGTTTTTCCTGTGAGAAAACTAACAATTTGGTCATCATTCTTGCATCTGCAGAAGGAACAAAACACGCTGACCTTTTATGGGTTTGACACCCAGATGGCAAAGCTGTACACGCGAGCTGTGTACAGCGAGATCAGAGATAGGCTAAAATTGAGCACTCTCTTCACGGCGACAGAGACGGAAGAGCCCACAAAGTACCTAGTGCGCTACAACCACCCGCAAAAACTGTTTGTGTGGGCTCAGCACGTGTTCCAGGTGGTTGCAGACCCCGTGGGAGAAACATATGAGTGCGAGTGCAGGCTATGGGACCACACATGTGAGGACTACAAAAAAGATGTTACATACTGTACTACTTTTTTTGCAAAGTTTTTGTTCGAATGAAATGACAAAAAACATGCACCTCTCCCAAAAACAAATACAGGTCTTTTCTGCGTGCATGTCATGTGCATGATGCAGACAATTAAGGCTGAAAGCGTTCCAGAGAAATATATACTCAGGAGATACACCAAACGCCCGAACATCCAGCCAACATTTGACAGAGATGACTTGAGGACAGTAGCGTCAAACAAGGCATCCCAATACTGCATTGAAAGCTCACTACTGACGCTGAACATGAGGGTGCACAGAAAAAGCTTGAGAAGCCAAGAGCAAATGGCAAGGACGCGGGTCGTCATGGACAAACTTGAATAAGAACTCGACGCCATGCATTCTGCTGAAAATGGAGGTGTCGCGGGCAATGAAGCCATTGAGCGGGATATTGCTACAATGTTGTCCGAGATGAACCATATGGGAGCTATTGACCCGTTTGATAACGAGGAAGAGGAGTAGCAGCAACCGGAGCTTGCCCGTGTGCACACTCAAGAGCACCGACAAACTCACATGCGAGATCATGAGCTTGATGGTGCTGTAGGCGAACGACATGACAATAGCACATCCTACCAGCAGCAGCAGGAAAGGGTGATTAAACCCCCAATATTCTCAAACACAAAAGGGAGGAAGAGCAAGACGCAAGCAGCGAAAGCAGTAGCCAAAAAGCCACCACGCCCCATCAAGCGCGTGGAATTTGGCCCGGACGGCAAACCCCTCGGGGTAAGGGCATGCGGATTCTGCAATGTCGTGAGCAACCATAACTACCTCACATGCCCACTCTGCACAGATGCCACTGTCAACAAGAAAAAGCAGATTGGAGCCACCCAGCTTTCTACCAATGGAGACAACACACGTAACAGCTACACTTGCCGCAAGTGTGGCGGAACTGATGGACATAATGCCCGCACATGCAAAGTGGGCAAGGAGGTCAGTGGAGCTGAACATAAACAAGGCAAGGTACAGAGTTCCCAGCAATCAAATGAAGACGATGAAGAAGAAGAGTTTGATGAGAATGACGACCAATCAGACGAAGACAATGAAGATGACAGTGTCGGGGGCGAGGAAACTGAAACTGACAATGAAGCTGCCAAGGCTCAACCTGGAAAGAGCGCCGGCAAGGCACACCATTCAGGGACAGTTAGGAGAAGCTCAAGACTGAACAATACATAGTGGTTATCCTGCTGCGTCCACTAAAAAATAACCTTGTAGTCTCAGTTGAATCAACACACAATAAGGAAGCATTTCACAGAACACTGCCATTTACCAAAACTTATTTAGCTATCGTCAATTTCTCGATCAGAACTAAAGTTATTTTTTAGTTTCTGATTTGTGCCCGCTGGAGCAGTGATATTATTATGTAAACCATTTGATAATCATTTTGAATACAGTCACAAAATATGTTTGAAAAAACTTATCTGGATATATCCGACGCAAAAGGCTACTGTGAACCAGTAACTCAGGAAAAAATATGTCAAGGAAAATTTTAAACTCTTGTAGCATATCAGTACTGATAACTCTCAGTCGTCAGTACAAGGCAGAGTACACATCAGTACTGATATAATTTCTGATTTGTGCCCGCTGAAGCAGTGACATTATTATTTAAACCATTTGATAATCCATTTGAATGCAGTCAAAAATAAAATTGAAAAAACTTATCTTGATATATCTGATGCAAAACGCTACTGTCAACCAGTAACTCAGCAAAAAAAATGTCAAGGAAAAATTTAAACTCTTGTATTACATCAGTACTAATAACTCTCAGTCGGCAGTACAAAAGGCATAGTAATAACAAACACACCAGTGAACGACTGAAAAAAAAATCGTTTTGAAAAAACAAAGCTATGCCTGCTCCTACCAGTCCCAATTCAGAAAGACCATCAGTACATAAAAATAATTACCTCAAGCAAAATGCGAATATAATACATCCTGTACTGGTGAAAATCTAATTTATCTGTAAAAAATACTCACAGGTTATCTTGATATAAACAATCCTTTAAAAAATACGAAAATTGTTTTAAAAAAACATTAGCACCACACATAGTATCGCTGGTATTTGGTACGTTCAATTACACTTCAATCACCAGTCCGAGTACGGCAGTAGAGGAGTTCAGACCTCCACCAACACCGACGCTGACACGTGCAAGTGGGATAAGCGGCTGATAAGTACAGCTTGACTATACGAATCGCTGCCACAGTAAAATGCCATCATCACCACCACAGAGACGTGCAAAATAGGGTTTTGCAGGTCATAAGTACATCTTGACAAGACTAGTCAGTTCAACAGTAAAAACCATTTAACTTGGACGGTTAGTTCTTCCACGCCACCACCCACGCCACCCACTAGGCGGTTTCCACGACGAAGTGCAAACGGCGACCCCCACGACCACTACACACACGCCCCCGACGAACCGCCTCCCACACACCACCGTCGGCGCATTGCAAAAATACCCCATTGTCTTCCATCTCTCCCTCGTTCCCACAAACCACCATTGCCGTTTCCATTTCCACTGCCCACAAACCTCCAGCGTCTCTCTCCAAAGCCCACAGTCACCGGAGGAAGGCCATGGCGGAGGAACCGTCCGCCAAGCGTCATCATGCCGAGACGTCGGACAAGAGGAGCAACCTCGTCGACATTAACGTCCCCGGCGAGAAGCGCGAGTACACCAGAATGCTCAAAGGGGTTGAGCTCCACGGCAAGGAGACGCTGGAGATCGTCTGCACCAGCGAACCAGACAAGGCCGACGAGGTGATCTCCAGGCTCTGGAGGAAGCTTGGCGGCAGGATTCGTAGGATCATCGGCATTGGTGTGCACTACACCAACGAAGATGAACCTCCCCAGATGGCGGCAGTCCTGCAGTTGTGCGTCGACGAACTCTTCTTGGTGTACCACATCGCAGCAGCCATAAAATGGTGAGCAATCCTACTCATTTGCCCTGCATATGGTTTATCTGTTTTATTAGTACTGTATCCTGAAAATTTAATCACACTTGTTTCCCAACTAGATGTACTAGTGTGGTTTGTGAAAAGTGGATGCACTACTGCATTTTCTCAAGTAGATACACTATAAATGTATTTTTGAACCTGATACACTGGATTACTATTTGGAAAATCTTGCGGAAGATTAAATTCTGAATTTGATCGACTAGTGTAGTTTCTGGAGTTGATACAGTAGAGTAGTCTATGTACTTGATGTATTAAAAAAGATATTTCTGAACTTGATGTAGTGAAGTATTTTCTGAATTTGATGTAATGTTATTTTCGTAAGAAAATAAACTAAGGACTTGGTGAAGCACTGGTTCTGTGTTATCCTATTTCAACAAAAGTAGACTAAACTAGTACCAATGCGGAACATACAACATTGACTAAAACTATGTATAATCCAAGAAGAAGAATAACATGATGTACTTAATTTAATTTCAGAACTTTCTTTACTAGTTTTTGAAGTACATTCATCCATTGTTTATCCTACATAAACAACTACTTCATGGATTCATCACTTGTAAAACAAAACAAAAATGGATAATTCAAACATCAAAGTAATGCTAATATTCAAAATGTCTCTGCCCTTGCAGGCCCAAGCGCCTGACCGACATGCTGCAGCATGACAAGTTGTTCACATTTGCCGGTTTCAGCATTGAAAGCGACAAAGAGAAGCTGAAGTTGTCCGGTATGGAGATCAACCCCAACAAGTTCATCGACATTCAGCGCAAGTGGAGAGTTCCATACACCGGAAAAGAGTACGACTCCTTGACTGATGTTGCAGCCAGTGTCATCCACCCATTCTGCAAAGGCATGAAGAACAAGATCAACACGCAGGAAGACTACAAACTGTGAGGGACAAGCGAGCTGCCAGACAACCTCATCGAGTACGCAGGAGTAGATGCGTACGCCACGTATAAGTCATGGTTCATGATCGACTACATCACAGATGGTTCAGAATTTGCAAAAGAGCGGGAGGCTAACAACTTCTACGACCACCCCTATTGCCCCTTTACGGGATGAAGATACATCAGAGTCTGCCTTCGTTTTACTTCCGCTTGTGCTTGCCTTTTATCTTGTTGTTTCAAATTAGTAGTTTGCTCTTGTTGGGTTGAACCAGTATGATTATGTCGTGCTTGTCATGTTTGAACAAGTTTAGTTATGTCATCAAGTACAATGTTTTGCTTATCTCATTATATAAGTTTGGTTTGGTAGCTTCGTATGTTGTTAATCCATCATTTCAAAATTGAAAAAGTAGCTTCTGAATGGAACGTTATCGTTGCTCTAAAGTACTAGTTACGATGCAACTAATTACAC
The DNA here is from genome assembly GCF_002162155.2 of Triticum dicoccoides. Classification (NCBI taxonomy): domain Eukaryota; kingdom Viridiplantae; phylum Streptophyta; class Magnoliopsida; order Poales; family Poaceae; genus Triticum; species Triticum dicoccoides. The sequence continues at coordinate 727,564,518 of NC_041382.1, read as the reverse complement.
AATGTTGTTCCATGTCAGTACAACTCAGTACACTTGATCGGACATTACATACTTACTACAATAAAAAGTACAAAGAAGCATCAGTCCGTAAGCGCTACTATGAATGCACTATTAGTACAACTCAGTCTACACGCAAGTACCATAGTTCTGAAAATGACACCAGAAGACACTTGAGAATAATCACAAAAACAAACACAAAAAAGAAGGCAAAAAACTCAAATGAAAAAGATTACACTCACACAAAACTGACAAGAACTAGAACAAAAAGTATGAGTCCAAGTTACTGGAGGAGTCAAGTACTAGATTCAAACAAAACAAAAAAATTGACCGCCCAAGGTCAGGAGCAGGCCCTGACAATGCTAGATACTTGAACTCGAGCCCGTGGGTGAATCCCTAGTAATCCGCACAACACAGGACCCGTCGACCAGGGCCCACAGGTCAAGAGAGAGAGCGAGCGCCGTGTATAAGCACTCAGGTAAGTGTTCAGAGGAGTTCAACTGGTGAGCGTCGGCTGCGCTTATAAACAGGTTCAGAGCCCCCTCGACTAGCGAGGTGGGACTAAACCCAGAGCGCACGCGCACGACGCACTGCACAGGCGCGCGGACGAGCTATCTGGGCCGGAAAACGGCCCAATAGCCTCTACATCGTCAACAAAACACCCCACCAAATAAGCCCAGCTATACAAACCAGAGGGCGGGACAACGAAATATAAACCACAAGAAAAATGTTTGTCAATTAACCTCTACAAGAAAAAAAGGAAAAAAATATGATACAAAAACAATGAACCTCTAAAAAGAACAAAACTTAATAGCCTTTCTGTTAAATTTACATAATTTAAAAAACAGAATTAAATATTACTTTCAAGTTCAACTACTAAAACTAAAAAAGTTCAAAACATATAATGTTTATCAATTATGCTAAAATTCTTATTTATAAAAACTGACAAGTTCAACTACTAAAACTAAAAAAGTTCAAAACATATAATGTTTGTCAATTATGCTAAAAATCTTATTTATATAAAAACTGACAAGTTCAACTACTAAAAATCTAAAAGTTCAAACATATAATGTTTGTCAATTATGCTAAATTTCTTATTTATATAAAAACTGACAAGTTCAACTACTAAAATTCAAAAAGTTCAAATAGAATTTATTTGTCAATTCTGCTAAATTTATTATTTATATATAATCTGTCCACACCACAACGAACGATCTGCTCGTAAAATAATCTCAAACCCCCACCCCAGCCTAAGTTATAAAAAAATCAGTTCAAACATACATACAACATCAATACTAAAACAGCAGGATCAGTCAGGCCACTCGCACCACTGTGACATCAAATTTCAAACCCATGCGCTGTTTGAAATTACAATTCAGTTCACACAGTACTAAAACATAAGTGCAGTAAAAATGAGAATACAAAAACTATAAAGGCCTAACTTAGGTTTGTACAGATGAAAATAAAATAAGTACAAGTTTGAGCAACAACTCCCAGGGCACTGAAAAAATGTTTTGACATACACTAGTGTATAAAGGCTTCAATAGAAAAACAATACTTAAACATCCACATGGAAAAACATCACAGATCCATATGTCACATAAACAGTGCAAAATGCCATCATCACAACCACAGAGACGTGCAAGTGGGATTTAACAGATCGTAAGTACAGTTTGACAAGACTAATCAATGCACCAGTAAAAAACATTTGTCTTGGACGGTGAGTTCTTTCAGGCCACCACCCGCGCCACCCACTGGGCGGTTCCCACGACGAAGTGCAAACGGCGACCCCCACGACTACTACACACACGCCCCCGACGAACCGCCTCCCACACACCACCGTCGGCGCACTGCAAAAGAACCCCATTGTCTTCCATCTCTCCTTCGTTCCCACATAGCACCATTGCCGCTTCCATTTCCACTGCACACAAACCTCCAGCAGCTCTCTCCAAAGCCCACAGTCGCCGGAGGAAGGCCATGGCGGAGGAACCGTCTGCCAAGCGTCATCATGCCGAGACGTCGAACAAGAGGAGCAACCTCGTCGACATTAACGTCCCCGGCGAGAAGCGCGAGTACACCAGAACGCTCAAAGGGGTTGAGCTCCATGGCAAGGAGACGTTGGAGATCGTCTGCACCAGCGAACCAGACAAGGCTGACGAGATGATGAGCAGGCTCAGGATGAAGGGCGGCGGCTTGTATCCGAGCTTCATTGGAGTTGATGTGGAGTACACCGACGAGGAAAAAACTCCACAGATGGCGGCAGTCCTACAATTATGCGTCGAGGAACTCTGCTTGGTGTACCACATTGCAGCAGCCACAAAATGGTAACCCATACTACTGTTCATTCATCTGTTGTACCAGTACTAGTCACTAAAAACTTAATTAAAAATTGTTTCCCAACTAGATGAACTACTATAGTCTATGAAGTGGATACACGATTACATGTTTATCAAGTTAAATGCATTTCTGAAACTGTGAAGTGGATTGTTTCACCAGATTAGCATCTGAAAAAAAGTTTATAGCATTCTGAACTTTATGCACCAAATTAATTTCTGAACTTGATGAACTAGCATAGATTCTGATCTTGATGCACTAGTATATTTAATAGAATTGATGTATTAAAAGATCTTTGGTGAAGTGGTATAGGTCCATATCTTGATGCACATGTTTCTCAAACTAATTTTTGAACTTGATATAGAATTAATGCACAAAGATGTATCCAGCACTGGTATAGGTCTTTTATTCAACAAAAAAGAAAACTAAACTTGAATCAAGCAGCGCATCTATCATTGACTCTGGTAAAATGATTCTCTAATTTGGTGAAGCATTTGGTAAAAGCAAAGAAGATAGCAAAAAAGAAAAAATAACACGGTGTAGTTGAATTTAATTTCAGGACTTTGTGTACTAGTTTCTGAACTACATTCATGCATGACTCATAATATATAAGCATCTACCTCATGGATTATCACTTGTAAAACAAAAAAAAGCAGAAGAATTAAATCCTCAAAAAAGAAGACTAATCTATAAACGTGTGTCTCCCCCCTTGCAGGCCCAAGCGCCTCAAAGACTTCCTGCGGGAGGAGAAATTGTACACATTTGTTGGTTTCAGCATTGGAGGTGACAAGCGGATGTTGCAGGAGTCTGGTTTGGAAATCAACCCCAACAACTTCATCGACATGCAGCGCAAGTGGAAAGATCCAAAGACCAGAAAATACTACGACTCCTTGGCCGATGTTGCAGGCGGCGTCATCCACCCATTCTACGAAGGCATGAAGAAGAAGATGAACAGGGCAGACCACAAACTGTGGGGGAACAGCCTGCTGCCAGACAACCTCATCACGTACGCAGGAATAGATGCGTATGCAACGTACAAGTCATGGAAGACAATCGACAACATCGTGACAGGTTGGGATATTTCAAAAGAGCAGGAGGCTGACCCCTACTACCACTGCAACTTCGCGGATGAAGATGCATGAAAGTCTGCATTTGTTATGTTGAACCAGCTACCTTATGCTGTGTGTGTCCTTAGTATTGTTGTTTCAGATTTGTAGTTTGCTTTTGTTATGTTGAACCAGCTACCTTATGCTATGTGTGTCAGGGTTTGAACAAGTTTGCCTATGTCTATCAAGTACATCGTTTGCTTATGTCGTCCAACAAGTTTGCTAGCTTCCTATTTTGTTCATCCATCATTTGAAGTTGAAGTAGGTTGAAGTTGAAACTTGATGGCTGCCACGCAGCACTAGTCATGGAGAAAAAAAATAACACATGAATATTTTCGCAAAAACAAAAAAAAGTGGCAGACTAACTAAGGACAAAAGCAAATAGTAGCCTTCGACGCTCAGTACAGCTTAGACATGAACGGTAGTACTACCACGCTAAAAAAAATCAGTTTTTAGTTTCAGACGAACACTAAAAAGACTAAGTTTCAGCCGAGGACAACATTTAGTACTAAAAGCATCGTGATAAAAAGTAGTTAGAAATTCACTAAGTACTGCATCAGGAAAAGCAAAGAAACACCAGTACGTATTTCCTAGTCACTAGCATCCTAGGACTAAAAAGTTCTGGTACAGTTGAACACACGGTACGTTCATTGTACAAATATATAAAAAGGAACGGGAAGCTTCAGTTCGCATTCCTTAAAACAGTGACATACTAAGAATTAACAGTGGCAATACAACTGAAATCTCAGTACAACTTAGTCTATACAGCAAGTGCTAGGATTATACCAAACATTGCCTGGAGAAGAACCACAACCTAGAAAAAAAGAAGGCCAAAAACTAAATCAAAAAAATATAAGTTCGACAAAAGAGAAAAATCACAAGAAACACAACAGAAGACATACTAGCATCAAACAACACAAACAATAAATAATTAATCAAAAGTACTAGCACAATTGGAATCTTAGTACAACTAAGTTTATTTGGTAAGTGCTATGCTGATACCAATTAATGCATTGAGAAAGAAATAGTTTTGAACTTAATAGGAATATCTCTTAAACATAGCTAATTTAAACCAGTACTTTAACTCTTACTATGAAGTTCAACTACTAAAGTTCAAGAAGTTCAAAAAGAAATTTGGCACTAAAATTTTGAAAGCCTTACGCTGAATGAGACTTCAAATCAGTACTAACAGAATTATATCATAAGTACAAGAAAACGAGAGTACAGAAACTATAAAGGTCCAAGTTAGGATGGAATCACATAAAAATAAAATAAATCTCACTTTCTGAGCAACAACTCGAAAATACACTTGGAAAAAAAATGTTTTCAGTTCAACTACTATATAAGTCTTCAGTACAAAAAAAACTTAACCAAAACGAATTCCCGATGAAACATTGTGCCACACTTAAAACACAACACAAAATATACTAGTTATTACATAATACTCGACAAGACATCAAACACTACAAAATAGAGCCTACAATGTTTTCAAGAGATATATCACACAACTATCCAATTCACTATGCAAATGATGACCATTTATCCTATGCATCAGGAGCCAAAGTCTGAACCTCCTTGGGAAGCTCCGTCACCATAAGATGGTTATTACGGTTGAACACAACTCTATACAGATCCTCAGCGTTCCAATCAACAATGCGTGGCTGCAAAACAATAAAGCAAATTATCAAAAATCATGACACATAAAAAAAAGGATGCACAATAAGCCAAAAATAGAAAGTGAAAAGCTCAACAAGAAACCCACGTCATTATCTCGAATGTTCTCAATGATCTTTTCACCATCATAGCATCCCGCATACTTCAGAGTATAATGGCCACATTCATTCGGCCCTTGAAGTGGAACCTTGACAAATGTTGGTTTCTTTGCAAACAGCTGCCAATTGGGCTGCTTGCTCGCATTGTACTGAGCATCACCATACACAGCCTTCATTACTTTGACCAATCTAGAAATCTGTAAAAAAACAAAACAACCCACACAGTTTTAGGTCTCAGAAACAGCAGAAACAAAGATGCAGAAATATTAATCCAGTACAGATAATAAATGTCACTCACAATCTTCTCGCAGTCTTTGTGATAGGTTTTCTTCGAAGGACGGTGGTTCTTCGGATAACATAAAGAGTCAAGGATGTCAACGCTACTTCAGTACCGATTCATGACATATAAGGAATAGTGGCTCACTTTCCTATCCTTTGATAAAACCATAGGCTTGAATAGAGGCATCATGATCTAAAAACAAATGACCAAAAAAGAGATGTTAAATATTCAAAGTAAAAACCGGCATCACAACAAACAAATAAAACCCAAAAATAAGCTAGTAGATCTCACAAGGTCGGCACTGAGCAAGTCTTCATTAGCTTTAACATAGCTCTTGAAATCTCTCACTGCACTCTCCACATTAAACACTTTATTTTCATCCTCGTAAAACGAACAGTCAAGTACAACCTGCAAAAAAGCCAAAATAGAAAATAGACAGCGAAAAAAGAATCAACAAGCAAAGTATTATTAAAAATCGTAAAAACAATAGACAGTCTTGTTCAACATAAAGAAACCAATCTGATTGATTACCGTGATGAAATATGGACTCAGCAATATCCTTTTCCCAGATGCGAAATCAGCATTTCTATCGGGATCTTGCTTCCAATCATCAATGAGGAAGTCAATTACATCACCCTCCATTATTTGCCCAGGTGAAAAAACTTCCCAGATGCGATTCCCAGTGAAGTTAGTTACGTTTCCATCAGGCTGAGGTATCATTGAGAATGTATTCCTGCAGCACACACAAGAACAAAAAGAAAGGAGAAGCAAGATAAGGCATTCATAGCAGTTCGAGTTGTATAAAAAGGAATAGTTCAGGCCATATTTATCTAGCAGTTACAAACAACAGAAGAAAAGGAAGAGGAAAAAATAATGAGAGATACTCACTCGCCATACTTCTCACGCCATTCATTACTAAGCAACAGATTATACAACCTGCGAGCCTTGTCCAGGTGAGGGAATTTATAAGGGTGAAGCTGCTGCACAGGGGAGCAAAACTTTATAGGAGCTCTGGGCGCACGCTTCGTGCTTACAACATTGCCAGAATCCAAAGCGGGATCTTTCCTAGCACCACCAGCTCTACGAGCCACTATTCCAACAAGGGGAGATAAACCTTTGGCAGCAGCGCTCCTCGTGACTCTTCCAATGCCAGCAATCTTGTCAAACACATCATCATCACTGTCTATCAATTCCACAATGGGATTCTTGGCTGTAGTAGGGCTATCTGCACAAGCAGCCATAAAACCTCTCAGAGCTCCCAACCGCCCCTTCATAACACCAGATCTTGTCTATTCGGGAGAACGCCCCTGGCTAAGATCAATAGCTACGCGCTCGAGCTCCAAGAACTGGCTACCAAAGAACTTGTAGTCAGGCTCACCAAGATCCAGCCACTCACCTAAAAAAAAAGAAGACCGCACAAAGCGTAAGTTCAAATACATATTTCATGAAAGTACTAATAGAGAAGTACAAGCTGCAAAAAAATTACAAAAGTCCATGCACACGTACAGGGTTCGGTGCCAAAGAAACCCCAGAAGTCAACATCAAACACATCGCTAGTTGCACAGGTATACAGCAAAGTCTTCCTAATGTCCAAAATGTCTTCATGGCTGTAATCGGCCATTTTAATTACACCATCCTCCGGGCAATAATAGGTCTTGCAGTTTTGTAACATAAAGAATCCACAATCATGCCTGTAAAACAAAGGAAAAATCAAAAAAATGGTACAACACAAAATCCAAAAAATACAGGAACAACATCCTCCAGCAACAAAAACAACCAGCAAAAATCATTAAAAACGGATACTCACGTGTTTTCCTGCTGAGGCACCCGCACAAACTCGCAAGAGAAACCATCAATATGCGCCGGTGAGAACGGTTTGGCCTTGTCTACACTGGACTCCCTCCAAAGCTTCTTTATATTATCTGTCATATTCCTTAAGAATCTAACTGCATCACCCCAGGTTTCATCACGGAGTGAATCAAGACACTCAAAACGATGGAACTTCAAATTCAGAACAACCAAGCACCAATGCCCAGATACTTCACTAGGCTTCATGGTAGCCACAAATGACGGCGAATCAAATGTAGGGAAAAGAAGTTCAAAAAAAATCACAGAGGAAAAATGAATTTACCAAACAATAAAATAAAAGAGGGAAATTGAAATTCATAAGTACAAACAAAAAAAATCAAATAATCATAAAGAAATTATATCCACCGCCCAAAATTGAGGAACAATCATATCAGTTCAATTCCCTTGCAACAATAAGTACAGCTTTAATAAAAGAAGCACAGATCAAGTTCATTCCCCACACCTCCCAAATCTGCAAAGAAAACATGACAGTTCTAGTTAATGAGTACAAAAAGTCCAAGTTCACCTACTTGGTCAAAACCATCAGCACCTGATCTTGTGAACCAATTTAGCACATTGGAATCAATATTTCCATCATGGATCTTGGTCTGTTGTACAAAAAGAACAACAATAGTTAGAAAATTGACAAAACAAGTTATCATCCTATTTACAAAAAAGCAAAATACTGACCGTCACCCATCTGGGAACTATCAACTTGTCAGTGTCTCGGTACTTCTGACGTAGAGAAAATAAAACAACATCAGCACTGTCTGAGTTGAGCATGCCAGTGGGGACAAACGCTTTAGCAATAGAACCAACACTGGCATCATATTCTTTATTTTGAAACATCGGCTTGTGACTAGAAAAACACAAAAGATTACATGAATTAAAACTACTGCAACACCAATAATAATCAAACTAGAGAAAGAAAAAGAGACAAAAAATGGTACGGGCAAAATCCCAAACTAACCATTTCGTACGGTTCGTGGGCAACCTCGTAACAGCAAAGAAAAACGTATCAACCTTAACAACATTACCACTTTCTGCTTGCAGAAAATGATGAAAAATAATAAGTTGAACAACTACAAGAGAACATGTCCAAAATGCCAAAATTGAGAAGTACACCCCATTTACAAGTCCTTACCTGGACTATCAGGGTTTGACGATGACGGTAGTTCCTGTGATGAGACCATTATGCCTCCAGTTTCAGGGTTTGACGATGGGACATCTTGAGAGGACACCAATATTGATGCGCTTTCAGGGTCTGTAGAAAGAAAATCCTGGGACGACAAGAGCGCCTCCTGCGTCAAGGGGTCAGAAGAAATTGATAGAAGTAAATCATCATCCTCGGATGGCACCTCCTCCATGCTAGAAGCATATTGCAATGCATCACCGTAATCAAGACCTCCAGGAGGGAAATTCTCCGGCGGCAAATCTTCACAACCAGAAACATTTTCATTCCCAGCAATACCAACACCAGGCGATTTGGCATCAAGTATGCTGGCAGCACCAGCATCCTCATCAGCAACTTTGGTACCAACATTGTACCCACTACTCAATGGAACATCATGAGCATCATCTCCACCACTAAGGACAACCTCACGCTCAACAATAGTAATCTGATGAAAATAAAAATTCAGAAAAAAGTAAATAATATGAACAAAACTAACAATAAAAAATAAGCTACCAATAGGTGCACAGAAAAATAAACCTTGGAAGCATTCACAGCAAAGTCATCGAACTTGCTGCTGCTAACATTCAAAGCGACATCACCAACAGGCAAACAAGGCTCATCGCCAACAATAGGACCCTGATTCAAATGTAATGAGACAAAAAAAACAATGCTATTATGAGCAACAATAAACGGTGTGGGATAGAAAAATGAACAAGCAAGACACATCGATGCGCATGAAATTTTAAGAAAATATTAATAAACACAATGGAAATAAAAATAACCTTGCACTTATCAGTGGATAGATCATTAACTCCACCGTCAACAGCAGCCTCAACATTATGACTGGTCTCCTGCATGAAAAGAAAAATTAATAAGCAGATGTAGATCAGGAAGTTCAACTACAATACTGACAGCAGAACAACATAGTAAAAACATACAAACAATGAGGACTGACTCACATCAACAACAGGGTGCTGCGAGCCAACATCGTTCGTACGCTGATCAGAAACATTAGCCTCAGTACCATCATCAGCCCTGCTGTCGGTGCTAGCAGCCTCATCGTGATCAATCTGCATGAAAGAAAATTATTAATAAATAGATGAACATGAGGAATTTCAACTACAACACTGACATCAGGACAACAACATAAAAATTGCAAAACACCAAGGACTGACTCACATCAACATCAGGACGCTCAAAGCCAACATCATTCGTTTCGTGGTCAAAAACATTAGCCTCAGTACCATCACCAGCCCTGCTGTCGGTGGCAGCAGCCTCATCCTGCTCAAACTGCTTGATAACAACATTTGCACTTTCTTCATATGGCTTGCAGCGAGAGTTTTGCATAGTTCTGAAACACTTCATGTTGTTCAACAGGCGAACCGAGCTCTGAACTAGATTAGCGGCACCGTCGCGCATATCACCGATTAAAATTCTCACCATCTCAATGTAGTTAACAGATTCCTCAGCGTTAAATTGATGACCTTCAGGAAGGATACCATTGATACAGCTCAAACGCTCAACTGTCGTTGGGACCTTTTGCAGCTCAGAACACACATTACTTAAGATATGCTCAGCGCGCTCCAACGCTGAAATAGCAACATCAATACCAAAGCCCTGCCTCTGTGAAGCACTAGCATTACTAGGGTCAGGGGGGCATAACCAGCACCCTCAACACCACGGCCATCCCTCAACTCATCGGGCAGAGATGAAAACTTCAGAACCTAAGACGACGGCATCTCCAGGACTGGCCATTTATACACTCGGAAAAAAACAACCTCCTCTTGAGTTTTCCACTACAAACAAAAGGAAAAAATAGTTAATCAATCAACGCAACACATAGGGAAAAAATAAATCATGATATTAACAGATTTAAAATCAACACCACTAATAAAACTTTAACTGTCATTGCCAATTTGTTAGTATTTACCAACAGGCCAGTTGAACAAAGTTATTCAGTTTAACCAAACACGAAACAACAGTACTAAAAATCCATACCTAAACCATACAAAATATAAACAGACAACTCTACAGTACACATGTCCACTACAGCAAAAAATAGCTATACCTAAAAATAAAAAAAGGTCCGCAAGAGACAAAACAAACAAAACTCACCGGAAGCTTCCCAAACACCCAAGTCTTTGGATCTGCATTGCCTTTTTTTATCAAATCTACATCAACCAGATCAGAAAGCTTGGCAGGATCCATGTAACTTATGCGGGGGACTCGCATGTCAGGCTCCACAGTTTTGCCACGGATAAGGCAGTCAAGGTACATTAGTACAGGCCCTATGGCACAGCCTGTGATTGCCTTCCCCATGGTATGACCACTTTGGTACTTGGCAACAGCCCTTCTAAGCTCATCAACCATCAGCTGGCAATAATCCATATTAGCCATGTCCTCAAAGACGAGACCCTCAAACATTGCTGCCTCTCTGGAAACACGCGGGGCAGATCCAGGCAACACAACCTTCATAAACACAATAATGAAGAACACTTTCAGAGCAAGGTCATCTTTGCTAGGATCCTTGACGAGCACCTTGAGCTTATTCCTCAAATCCTTTGTCTTGAAATCTTTGTCCCTGCTAATGTCAAGCTCCGATCTTAACTTCATCAGAGCGTCATCATATCCGTCCTCTGACGGCCTTGGCGCAGAACGACCACCACGAGGGAAACCAAATAATTGCTGTATACCATCGCTAGTGATGCGAAGCTTCTTATTAGCCTCACCCATGTCAAGAGTCATTGTATCACAATCTATCCTCAGGTACAAAACTCCCATCAGAGGGCGGAAAATGTTAGACTTCACCCTCCACCTGAAGATAGAACCAAAACTAGATGCATGAACCCTAGCCACATGCCGACTCTCGAGCAATTTAGCACAATCTTCAACCTCTCTCAACGAACATCGCACAGTTAAGTTCAATTTCCGTTGGTCACCTTCATCCAAGGCAACTTTTCCGGCATTGCCTCCCACCGGCTTGACCGGACTCATGACGCTAACAGGCTGTAAATGAAAACAAAAAAGCCACACCTTAAAAAAATGAATATAGAAAACAACAAAAGCATATGAATGCAAGTAAAAAGAAAAAGAAAAGATTGCACAAGTTGAACTATTAAAACAACATCAGTACCACCCCTCAATTGATGCAAACAATGATCAGCCTAACCTGGCTGCAATACCAGCCGAAACACAATTAAATCATTGCAAGTACAACTAGTAAGTCACATGCAGTACAAAACACAAACCACTGCAAACAATGAATATAGAAAACAAAACAAGCATACGAATGTAAGTAAAAAAAAGATTGCACAAGTTCAACTATTAAAACAACATCAGTACCACCCTTCAATTAATCAATAGAATGACAAGCCTCACCTGGCCAGCATACCACCCCAAACACAAATTAAATCATTACAATTACAATTAGTAAGTCACATGCACAACAAAACACATACCACTGCAAACAATGAATATAGGAAACAAAACAAGCATATGAAGGCAAGTAAAACAAAGAAAAGTTTGCACAAGTTCAACTATTAAAACAACATAAGTACCACAATCAAAATAGATGCAAAACAATGACCAGCCTCACCTGGCCAGCATACCAGCCCAAACACAATTAAATCATTGCAAGTACAACTAGCAAGACACATGCAGTAGAAAACACATACCACTGCAAATTCATCTTCTGAATCAACTTCAATATCATCTTCTTCAGATGCAGAATCTTCAGCTTCAACACGAGCACGCTTCTTCACACCTTTGTTCACTTTTGCAGGATGAACTTTACGCTTCTTATTTTCTTTCAACAAAGACCGCTCTTGAAGAGGAGACAAAGAAGGCTTCTTATTTGTCAAACCTCGTGGACTCCGACGAACAGAGGAGCCACCAAGTTTGCTTGGACCAATTTTCACAGCAAAACTATGCACATCAGCTTTGCTATTACCAGGTTGGGAAACAGCTTTCACACGTGGACTACGCCTCTGTGTGCCATCAGGATTTCGATCTGGCATCTTCCTCTTTAAAACAACTTTCTTCTCCTTAACTCCATCACGATCAAACACTTGCGTCAAACGAGTTTGCATCAAGTTTGTCTTCACAGGCATGTCACTTCCATGAGATCCGACATGAACAGTTGAAAAACCCGCGTCACCACCTTCGTCGCCTACACATTTAGGAGCTTGAGCAACATTAACATCACTTTCTGGCACACAGGCAGCCTTTTGACGCTGTTCCAATTCCTTTCTCTTCTGGAATTCATACTTCTTCTTTCTTATCCTTTCATCCTCGAGCTGTAACTGCATAGGAACATCCTCAGCTTGGGTAACAGGCTCAGTGCCATCAACACTTTGAGACTGAGTAACAGACAACTGCAAGCTGCCATCACCATCATCAACGTTAAGTGAATACATTCCATCATTAATATCTTTAACAACATCAGCAATGTCCTCTAGAACACCATGGCTGTCATTAACTGCATAAACCAATAACATAACCACACACATAAAAAAATTAAAACACAATTAACATTGCAGATATAAAAAGATAAATAAAGCGCATTGCATCAGACACAAAACAAAACAGAACAACTGCTGTAACTAAGCATATATATGTATTAAAGGCTGATAAAAATAGAGCAAATATAAGGGAAACACCAGCAACATTCGCAAGTTCTTCTAGAGGATTTGGTGTCTCAAAAATAACATTCACAAGATCTTGAAAGCATTCTGATTTGTCAGAATCAGGAGGCACTGGCACTCCAACATCTGCAACAACATCATAATTAGCAAAAAAAGTTACAAGAACAATTAATCAGTTCAACTATGTGAACACTACAAGTTCACCAAATAAAACAAATATGAAACCACCACTTGCAGAACAAACTTCAGAAAATACAACTCTTTCAACACCATACTAGTTTTTCATTGACTACTACAACCTATTCAAATGCCAGGACAACAGTTCAAAATACACATGGTGATAAGTACAACATCCTGTCTGCACGTTGCATCAACTGCCAAAACCATACACGCCATACAATCCAGGACAAAATTAACACATATCAAAATACATACAACTTATAAAGTCGATAAGACAACAACTATACAACATAAAAACCAGATCTATTAAAACATCATCTAAAATACAGGGAAAATCACCTGCATTCAATTTGTCCGGACTGGATGATGTACCCATTGAGATCTACAGTCCTAAAATCGGCCGAACCAGATCTGCAAGACACGTGAACAAAAATTAGGGATTTAAACTATTTCAGAAACGAAGCACGCCACACAAAAGCAAAACTCTTACCAGCAAACACAAAATCCGCCACGCAATCCAGTATCACTGCCGCCAAACGCTCGTTCAACAGCAAAGGAACCCTAGCGAGTGCAGCCTGGGACAGCAAAGAGAGCAAGAGATTAGAAATAGAGAGAAAATATGAACATAAGAGGACGCAAGCAAAGTCAATGGCAGAGCAAAAATAACAAAAAAGAGCACCCGGACCTCCACCCCTGGGGTTGAGCCCTCCGGCCGACGCTCCCGCGGCGAAACAGGAGTAACAACTCCCGCTCCAAGAAGAGAAGAAGAGGGGGACGAAGACGGAATCGATTTGGGGACGGGAGAGGAGCAGAACGGGAAAGATAGGAGGTTAAAAGGTGAGTGGGAGGGTTAAAAGATGACTGGGAGAAAACGGACGCCTAAAGCCCACAACCGTGGCGAAGCCCACTATCTCTAGCCATCTACGAAAGATAATACCAAAAATCAAATACAAATAAAAAAATAATATAGATGGTGAAACAAACGGCTAAAGTACAAATAATAACTCACAACGGTACAAATTTTTTTATCAAAAAAGTACAAATGAAAAAACAATTCATAATGGTGATGTTTTTCCCCTAAAAAATAAAGATAAGATAATGGGGCAAGTCATGTTACGGACTCGCCTCCGCATGCGACGCCGCGGCACGCCGCATCGTTGCCTGCTACGGCTCGTTCCTGGCTCGGCCTCGCTGGGATGGGGGAGGGGGGTCCCGACCCCCCCTCCCCCTGGCTCGGCCTCGCACTAACGCGGCAGTGCGCTCGTTTGATAGGCGCAGTGCGGTTATTCTGTTTCCCCCCACCCCACCCCACGCACCCACACCCCTAAGATAGATAATGGGGCAAAGTCCATACAAGGAAGATGTGTCAGTACAACTATGCCCCTCGGTACGGTTCGGTGCGGGGGCAAGTCATGCCACAGTACTATATTCAAACAAACAAAAAAAAAGAAAAAAGAAAAAATTGACAGCACAAGGACAAAAAAGTACCAGTCCAAGTTACTGGTGTAGTCAAGTACTAGATCCAAAAAAAAGTGTCGCGTCATCGCCTGCTACGGCTCGTTCCTGGCTCGGCCTCGCCGGGATGGGGGAGGGGGGGTCCC
>NC_041382.1:727513782-727549369 GCF_002162155.2 Triticum dicoccoides | reverse complement strand
GGCCTCGCGCTAACGCGGCAGTGCGCTCGTTTGACAGGCGCAGTGCGGTTATTCTGTTTCCCCCACCCCACGCACCCACACCCCTAAGATAGATAATGGGGCAAAGTCCATACAAGGAAGATGTGTCAGTACAACTATGCCCCTCGGTACGGTTCGGTGCGGGGGCAAGTCATGCCACAGTAATATATTCAAACAAACAAAAAAAAGAAAAAGAAAAAATTGACAGCACAAGGACAAAAAAGTACCAGTCCAAGTTACTGGTGTAGTCAAGTACTAGATCCAAAAAAACAAAAAAAATTGACCGCCCAAGGACAGGCGCAGGCCCTGACAATGCTAGATACTTGAACTCGAGCCCGTGGGCGAATCCCTAGTAATCCGCATACCCGCAGGGCCTGCCGTCCAGGGCCCACAGGTCAAGAGAGAGAGAGCGAGCACCGTGTATAAGCGCTCAGGTAAGTGTTCAGAGGAGTTCGACTGGTGAGCGTCGGCTGCGCTTATAAACAAGTCTAGAGCCCTCTCGACTAGCGAGGTGGGACTAAACACATAGCTCACGCGCACGCCGTGCTGCACAGCCGCGCGAGAGAAGCTATCCGGCCCGAATACAATGACCCAGGCCGATGGCCCAACAAAGTACTTCGCCCCATTACAAAAATCCAGTAGATCACGCACGACAAAAAATAAAAAATGAAAATAATTTAAAAAAAACTCACAAGAAAAATCAGTTAATAAACAAAAATATTGTGAAAAAGTTCAAACACATCTTAATGGTAAGAAGTAAAAAAAATATATATATAAGACTGTAAATAAAAATTTCAGAAACGAATTTACAAAAAAGTTCAACTACTACAATTCATAAGGTTCAAGTACAAAAATAAAAAGAAAGTACTGTGCAGCGAAGATTAAATTTTTTATTTTATAAAATACCAAAACTATCATTATTCATCTATAAAAAAGAAAAAAAACGTGCTCCAAAATTCATGTAAAAAAGTAAGAAAAAAATATTATACAACAAACAAATTTGATTGGTAATTGACACCCTAAAATAGAGCAGTACTATCATTAACAGAATGTAAGTTCAGCAAACTCAATAACAAAAAAGGGTTCTAAAAAAATCATCAGCATATAGCACCGTCTCCGAGTTATGAACATGAAAAATATACCAGCCAAAACAAAGGATGCCCATCAGTTCAACTATAGAAAATGTTCCAGTACTAATATAAAGAATGTATAAATAAAACACTTATAATTGAGCAGAATAATAGGAAAAACATTACATAACTAGTTCCATACCATTCCGATAAAACCATACAATTCAACCATCTCACATGCAAATGTTTTAAAAGAAAAAATACTGCAACATAATCAACCATACACAAATCTCAAAGCCGATGTCATTTGCCACATTTAAACCTACAACACATAAATTCTGAACGTCAGAGAGTCGTCTTCTCTCAAGAACATAACCATAACCACATCACCATCCTCAAATCCAGACTCAGCCGCAAACTCCTTCCACCCAGTACTTAGGTTGATGCAACCATCAAAGTCGATGTGGTAGGCAACATCCATCAACTGATACCCATTCTTGTCTGAAGTCTCCATCTTCAGAACACCGGAACTAGGAGCAACAATCCTGATCCTGGGTGACATTTTCTGCAAATGGACATGGGAGTACAAAACAAAATGAACACCTGACATAACTGAATTTTTACATAGATATAGGAATGATTTGCATAACAAACTAAAATGGAAAAAATCTGAACCAAAACAATAACACAAAACTAACTAGACATGTGAACTGACTAAACTGAAAAATATACATATCAATACACCTACAGTAAAAACATCCATTCATAAAACAGATCAGGGATTATACAAAAAATGGTTTAAATACTGTTAAGTAATGAAGAAATACACACAGAAATCCCTACTATTAAAATCCAACAAAACCAAATTAAAAAAATATAGACAAGCTATTCATAAGACAAAACTGCAGATCCAGTCCATGGGTTTGGAACAGAAACCAACAAGAAAGTAGAAAACAAAACGAATAGAAACACATACCCATGATTCCTTCAAGTCACCATCCATCAGGCGACAAACATAGGGTGTACGAAACCCATGGTTGCCGTACAGCAAACAAGAAAGTTGCCCACGCCGCTGAGTCTGAGTGAGCTCCAAACCAGACTCGTACACACAACCGTCAGCTATGCGCGCCATCTTTACCAGGCATCCGCATGAACAATCCTCCATCGGACACACAGGAACAGAGAAAAAGGCAACGAAGAGAAGAGAGAGGAACCTAGATCTGATTCTGGAAGAATGAATAAAAGGGAGGGGGAGACTTGGCCACACACCACACATAGATGGATAACGTTTATAGGCAGGGACACTCACAAATTATAAAAATAATAAATAGGCAGATGGGCAGCCAGCTGGTAGGAAATAGTTATTACACAAGCCATCCAACATTTGACCGCAAATCAGTTCAACTTCAGAAAACCAAGCAGTTCAAAGGTGCACATGTCGAACATATGCAGACAAAACAACACATTCAGAGACAAAAACAAAGTTCAATTCATTTAGTCATTCGAACATCTGCTCCCTCACAACAAAAATCTTAAAAACATAATATTCACTACTTCAGTCATAACGATCAAAGAAACGACGCCATTTTGCCCTGGTGGATGGATGTGGAGCCGTGGCTGCTCTCGCCCTAGCCCAACTAATGATCTGAATATGGTTCCTTCCCCTGCCCTCTAGGAAAAGAAGCTCCAATTCATTGGAGTTGCAAGTATCCATCACCTCACGCGCAAGTTGTCTGTTGAACTCTGCCTCCAGTTCCTCCTCAGCAGCACATCGCGCCATCTGCCTGCGCCTGCGCCTCCTCCTCCTCTGCTCCTCTACTGCAGCCCTAACATCTATGGCGTCCCCCTCCTCCTCTGTAACCTCTCCCAGCTCAGGATCCATCTCCCTTTTCTTTGGTTGCAGCTCGTAGAATGAAACTGACAGAGGGCTCGGGCTTTATAATCAAAGTGCAGAGCCATCGGTGCGGCTCCCATGTCAACACACAGTAACAAAACTTTGACACGGCAGCAGTCCAACTACACATACGGGCATCAATTCAAAACAACACTGAAAAACACGCAACTTAATTACACAGTTTGACCAGATTACCCGAAATCGCAGCTTACAGTCAGCCGCCATACACAACCTCCGCCAACGACAGAACAACATGGGAATCCGGGGTAGAAACAACTCAAAAAAGCAAAATTGACAACACAAATCTTTTTATACAGTCTTTATATCTCTCCCTGCAACACCAATTCGAAAGTAAAACAACAGAAAAAGAAGAACAGATTTCCATGGCGGGCGTGGAAACGACCAAGAACACAAAAACTCGTAATCATAAATTACAGATGAAAAAAATCTCAAAAAACTATAACATATCGATAATTCTCACATCAAAAACGACAAACACGACATAAATTGTGGCCCACGAACACCACAGTAAACACTCACGCCCAAAATCACGTCCGCCGCCAAAATGCCCACGCCGTCACCTCCGGTGACTACAGATCGCAAAACTCATCCAGCTGAGCGTGCGGACGTGCGGAACCCCTTACATGTCTCCTCTAGCAACGAATGGCCCGCAGCATCGCGCCGGGGAATGACCGGAAGCTCCATGTTGCATCCCCTGTTTCCGTCCGTCGTGCACGCAGGAAGATCAGTTCTGGTTGAAAAACACGTCGGTCCAAACTGTGAACCACGTCAGTTCAAAAAGGGTAACAGAATAATATTCTGTTACGCGTAACAGAATAGCCTAGATGTATATATATATATATATATATATATATATATATATATATATATATATATATATATATATATATATATATATATATATATATCTTAATTAAGAAAAAATGAAGTAAAAAAAGAAAGCAAAACTCACGCATGCATGCGCTAGCTGACTGCAAGACACACGTGCGCGTGCAGGGCCAGGCTCATGTCCGTGGGCACGTGAGGCTTTTATAGACTAGACCCAGAAGGCTCTCGCTTAATGCGAGATGCATCCGCGCTCGGTGCATTCTCGCCTTACTGAGCTGGCCAATTAGAGTGGTTTGTGAAAGTTCTAAAGGTTGCATCAACTGTGTTTAGAACCTTTCATGTGTTTCTTTATCGCTTTATTTGTTTGTTTTTCTGTGCCTTTTTGTTGGGTTTCATCGGTTTCCTTTCAGTTTTCAATTTATTTATTTTTTCTTTCATTTTTAAATTTGTGTGAACTATTTAAAAATTCCATTGAAAATTTTTTGCTATACATGAAAATTTTCATATAAACGTAGAAATGTTGTCAAATACACATTGAACATTTTTTCAAAGTACACACTGAGCATTTGTCACAAACACTTTTTTTCTAAATATTATGAACATTTTTTTATAACTGACATGGACATTCTTTAAAAGCATGTGAATATTCGTTAAGTTTTAGAACATTTTTTAAATGTCTTGCACCTTTTTAAACATAGTACAGACGTAGACGCTCATACATATGCACACACCCACCCTTATGAACGCACACACACACCCTATCACTATGAGCACCTCTGAGAGACTGAGTTGGCATATCATCTTGAGATTAATGAAGTCGTCACAAATGCCTCTGTAATCAATGGAAATGTCTCCTCCCACTAAACGCACATTGTCGGAAGGCCTGGAATAAATCCAAGAAAGTCCAAGCACCGTGTCAAGTCTAGGACTCGAACTTTGATGGGCTAAGGATATCAATGTCCTCCTAATCATCCAACCATAGGTTGGTTTGTTGTCTTAAACCTTTTTAAATGATATGAAATATGTTTTTAATTAAGCAAACACTTTTTCCACGTGACACATGTGGTAAGCAATCCAAACAATTCAAAAAAGAAAATTTAAAAATTAAGCAAACATTTTTTACATTTTACTTTAAAAAAAACTATGTCTCAAACATATTTATGAAAATGCTTGTCATTTCTTAAAATGTCATGAAAACATTTTTTACATTTTATAAACTTTTTCTTAAATTACACATTTTTTACTCTATATACTATTTTAAATATTTTTACTTACATATTTTCTGGAAAGCTTTAACAATATTTAAAGAGAAAATGTTTTGAGTGGTACACACATTTTTTAAAAATACGTGATTTTTTAACACTGCATGAATATTTTTTAAATATGTGATGAACATTGTTTTGAAAATTAAGTACATTATTTTTTTAGTGCATGTATTAACAGTATTTTATATATAAGAAAACCTAAAGAAAAGAATAAAAATGGAACACACATGCTTAACAAACACATACGATCTTATTGTGCCGGCGTAGCGAGATACAGACACGCCCCTTGCTAGATTCACGCCTCCTTTTTTTAGGTAAGAGATTCACACCACCTTAGTGCAACCACATCCCACTTTAACTTTTTTAGGTGAACTAGGGAATTTATTCAACGTGCACAATGTGTGGAATTCAAATGATGTTCGGAACACTCCCTAGCCACAAATGTCTACCAACTGCAAGGGAAGTTGCAGCTTTAGCTAGCATGTGTGCTTCAAAAATTGCTTCACACGACTCGAAAAGAAACTGAACATGCTCAAACTCCCGTCTGAGATGATGGATCTCATTCAGAATTGGCGCATAAACTGAAGTTGTACCTTTGCTGATACTAGTGACAACCTCCACACAATCCGTCCCGATCACTGGGTCTGTCAACGCTAACGCTTCTAGGCTTCTAGGCTCGCAAGGTCTGTCAACCCGTCGAAGGTGACAACTGAAGCGTCTAGAAACTGCCCTGTATTATCTCTGCAAATTGCCATCGCTGCACCTAACTTTCCATTGTGTGATAGCCCTCCATCAACATTGATTTTCGCGCTATTTCCTTCCGGAGCAATCCAACTACTCTTCCTCCTGCGCTGAACTGGTGGAGCCGAAAGTCTAATAGGCCAGGCTGCCGCAATATTCTGGTCCTGCAGATATCTTATGATGAAGCTCATGGTGGTCAGCGGACTTTGGAACTCATTACCATGGATGGCACGTCTCCTCGCCCACCATATTGCCAGAGGGTAACCAGGACCCGAGCTACATCATGTTGATTCGTAGTTTCCAACAACCAGTAGAGCCATAGGCGAGCATCTTCAGCTTGGTTTGATATTATGTGCTCCAAAATCTCTTCGTCTCCAAGTGCCCAAACACACCTGGCCATGCTTCATTCAAACAAAGAATGCCTCCAGTTATCCTCTGCTGCATTGTAAATTGAGCAAACCGGCAAAGTTATCATGTTCCTTTTATACCTCGTCGTTCCACTTGGCAGTGATGTATGCGCTAATCTTCAAGTGAAAACCCACGGTTTTGAAGGCACCAAGACCTTCCACAATCTAATCCAGTCCTTTTTTTTCTCCTTCTTGGTTCAAGTGACTTGTTCTATTCTCTAACCAGTCTTCTCTCTGAGCCGTAATTTCTGTGAGCATTCTATAGGCCGACCTCACTGAAGAGGTGTCATTTTTGTCATAGTGCCAAGCCCAAAAATCAGCCTGAACTCTGGAACTAAGAGGTATATTCAGTATAACATCAATATCCGGTGCAATGAAGTGTTCTTCCAGAACTTGTTTATCCCAAGATTTGGTTGCCCATCAATCATTTTTTAAACAAACTGGTCGAAGTTTATAAGGGCATGTACAATGGTGCTATCTTAGAAGTGTCACGTAGGATACATGATGAGGTGGAGGAGAGAGACCTCATAAGAAAAGGCTTGTCTTCTCTTAGTTAAGAGAAGACAAAATATGATCTCTTAGCACAATATGTCTCACCACGTTTTTAGGAATTGCTAGTTATTGAAGATAAGGCTAAGAGATAAACCATTATAGACTCTCTTTTTTGTCATCTCTAGATTACATGCAAACTTAAGGTGGTGTTTGGTTCTCTAGTCCTAGGACTTTTTCTAGTCCCAACTAAAAAGTCCCTAGTTCCTAAAAAGTCCCTCCTTGTTTGTTTCCAGAGACTAAAAAGTCCCTAGTCCCTTCTTAGAGGTTATTAAATGACCATGTTACCCCTAGTATATAGAAAAATAACAATCAAACAACATCATGGGGTGGCGGGCCAATGAGTGCATGAAGGGGCATTGTTGGAAAAGTCCCCAAAAAGACTCTCCATGAGAGTCTTCTCCATTTAGTTCCAAATGCCTAGTTTAGTCCTTAAAAAGTCGCTCCCGTTTGGTAAAAAAGTCTCTAAGAGGGACTTTTTCTATTTCCTACACAAAAAAGTCCCTGAAAACAAACACCCTCTAAGAAAAGATTATCTTATCAACCATTATACATGCCCTAATCTCTAGGAATCTGGTGCCGGAGTACTCATGCGTTGCCAGGGCCGGGCTGGCCCACCAGATTGAAGGGTCGTGCGAACTCCAGAATGAAACCCAGGCCTAGAAGGACGATCACCAAAGAAAAGAACCGACCCGAGAGATTCCTTGCCTGAACAAAAACCTAGATCGAAAGGTCGGCGGCGGCGGCTGAGTCAGAGGACATGTCGGCCAACTGCGAGAGGGAGCGGGAGGAGGCCAGGGAGCTCGCCAAGTACGAGGAGGACTACAAGGAGTACAAGGTGACCCTGTACCTGTTGGAAATATGAGCAAATTACTAAGAGATTTAATCCGAATAAACAGAAGATAAATCATGACCATAGCAGCAGAGATTAAACTAATCATGTGAACTATCATAGCAGATGAACATATCACATCTAGGGCACATACTAGAAGCATGAATTCTACCACGATCTCGAACAGGAAGGATAGAATCACATGCAGTGCAGCGGGTGCAGCACCGCTGGCGTTGACGTTGTCGCCCATGTCGTCGAGGACGAGGTTGCCGAGGTCGGGGAAGAAGTCGTCGTTCGCGAAGTCGTTGCTGCCAGCAGTCGCGCGAGTGTGCTCCCCAAAAACCTGATCGCCCCTCTCCCATACAGGATCACGAGAGGCGGGGTTCCGGAGGCCTTTTGTCCCTTCTCGCGGTGCACGCCGGAAGGAGGGATGGTGAAGACTTGCTTGGCGGCGCAATGATCTGGAACGGTGGTGAGAAACCATACGAAGCGGCGGCGGCTAGGGTAGACGCCTGCCTGACTATATAGTGCGGGCCGGGTAGGTCGTGGCAGTAAACCCCACGTCCGAGTCGTCACGATCCAAAAGAATCGGAAACGGTTCAGTAATTAACGCGTCCGTTAATTATTAATTAATGACTCATTAATTTTCCCATGCAGCAAAAATATAGACAACGTGCATAGCTCTGTCCTCGGCTCGGCTCAATCCCGCAACCCGCGGCGCGTCGTGACGAGGCGTGGCGTGGCGTGGCGAGGCGAGCGAGGAGGAGGAGCGCGCGTGTAGGTCTCCTCTTCTCATGCTCATACAAGTGGTAGAAGAGCTCACCTTATAAAGAGGTGCAACTCTCTCTCAACTTCCGGGGTGGGACTAAACTTTAGCCTCACTCACTCCACTCACATGTGTGCATGAATGGGCCAAGAGAATTTCAGAATTTTATTGGGATTTGGGCCAAAGGCCTACTAGCAAAATTACAACAATCCCCCACAAAGTCTCATTGGAACATCTCATCATTTAGTTCCAAAACATTATTTTATATATCGGTGCTTAGTGGATACTGTGAAGTTGAACTTCCACTTAGAAATTTATGCTACAGTAGATCACAACTTGAATAGTGGACTATGACTTGAACTACAAGTTTTCTGTGAAACTAGTTTCACACAAATTCTTGACCGATACTGGGCTGCCGCAAGGCTTCCCCGCGGGTGGAGCGTATACGTCATACTCCAGGGCCTTTCATGAATTTATTAGAGAACACCCAATTCTCACAGACTACGACGTTAACAGTCAAATTCATATAGATGTGTTCCTCAGAAGATGTTCTGCAGGACAACATCTCTGCTTACCCGAATAAGCCACATGGAACACATTAAGATAAGTATCAACCTGCCATGCAGATCAGGAGAGTATTGCATCTTCACGGAGTGGGATAATTTATATAGGGATACTCTCCTCCCAGCTGACCAACAACTTGTCTCCCACTTCTACTTCACGGGATCTCCGATCACATAGAGTGGTTTACCACTATGAACAACTCACGCGGTGGGTCTCAAACCCATCTCCATCGATGCATTATCTATCACATTACGTGATAGACCCTTTGTGAAGGGATCTGCCAAGTTTTTCGACGTTTGGATATAATCCAACGTAATAACTCCGGAGTTCCTCAATTTTCTGACAGATTTTAGTCTCCTCTTCACATGCCTTGAGGACTTCATATTGTCCTTAGAACTGTTTATCTTGACGATCACAGTTTGATTATCACAGTTCATCAGGATAGGGGGTATTGGTTTTTCAACCATAGGTAAGTCCATCAAGAGTTCACGAAGCCACTCTGCTTCAACAGTGGCAGTGTCTAATGCTGTGAGTTCTGCTTCCATAGTTGACCTCGTTAAGATGGTCTGCTTGCAAGACTTCCAGGAAACAGCGCCACCACCAAGTGTAAAAACATAACCACTTGTGGCCTTAATCTCATCAGCATCAGATATCCAGTTTGAGTCACTATAACCCTCCAGTACCCTTGGATACCCGGTGTAGTGAATCCCATAGCTCGCGGTGCCTTTCAAATAGCGCATAACTCTCTCAAGCGCATGCCAATGATCATCTCCCGGTTTTGACACAAACCGACTCAGCTTGCTCACAGCAAAAGAGATGTCAGGCCTCGTGGCACTCGCCAAATACATAAGCGAGCCAATAGTCTGAGAATACCTCAGTTGATCTCTAGCAATCCGTCGATTCTTTCGAAGCAACACACTAGCATCATATGGAGTTGGAGAAGGCGTGCAGTCGCTATACCCAAAACGACTCAAGACCTTTTCCACATAATGAGACTGAAGCAGTGTGATCCCACCATTCTCATCTCTCAACAGCTTGATGTTTAAGATAACATCAATTACTCCTAGATCCTTCATCTCAAAACAGCGAGATAAGAAATCCTTAACCTCTGATTAAATCAAGTTTGGTTCCAAAGATCAATATGTCGTCGACATACAGACAAATAATAACTCCTTCGCCCCCACCATAGCGATAGTACACGCACTTGTCACCTTCATTTACTAAAAAGCCGGCAGCAGTTAATGTTCTTTCGAACTTCTCATGCCACTCCTTAGGAGCTTGTTTAAGGCCATATAAAGACTTTAATAACTTGCACACCTTTCCTTCTTGACCAGGTACTACAAAACCATCTGGCTGGTCCATGTAAATTTCCTCCTTCAACTCTCCATTGAGGAAAGCCGTCTTAACGCCCATTTGATGAACGAGAAGACCATGTGAGGCAGCCAGTGATAGTAGCACCCGAATTGTGGTCAGTCTAGCCACGGGTGAGTAAGTATCAAAGAAGTCTTCACCTTCTTTCTGGGTATAACCCTTGGCCACAAGCCGTGCCTTGTACTTTTCAATCGTACCATCAGGTCTAAGCTTCTTCTTGAACACCCACTTACATCCTACAGGTTTGCACCCATAAGGACGGTCAGTGATCTCCCAGGTACCATTAGCTAAGATGGAATCCATCTCGCTACGTACAGCTTCCTTCAAGTAGTCAGCATCAGGAGATGCATAGGCTTCTGAAATAGTCCTGGGTGTGTCATCCACGAGGTACACAATGAAATCATCACCAAAATACTTTGCAGTCCTCTGTCTCTTACTCCTCATAGGAGTTCCATTGTTACCCTCAACAGGATTCTCAACGTGTTCCATCGCAATGGTGGGTTCAGGAATTACAATGAATTCCTCACTAGATGGAGTAGGTATCTCCTGATTTGATGAACTTGACATATCCTTCATAGGAAATATGTCCTCAAAGAAAGTTGCATCATTTGATTCCATAATCGTACCAACATGCATGTCGGATACCTCAGATTTTATTATCAAAAATCTATAGCAAATGCTATGAAAAGCACAGCCCAGAAGAACACAATCCACGGTTTTTGGTCCAAGCTTGCGCTTCTTGGGAATTGGTATATTGACTTTCGCCAAACAACCCCAAGTATGTAGGTAAGAGAGTTTCAACCTTTTCCTTTCCCATTCCTCAAATGGAGTCATGGTCTTATGCTTTGTGGGAACTCGGTTTAGGACATGACACGCAGTCATTAGCGCCTCCCCCCACCATTCCTTGGATAGACCCGAAGTGTCTAACATGGTGTTAACCATATCAGTTAGAGTTCGGTTCTTTCTTTCGGCTACCCCATTTGACTGGGGTGAGTAGGGAGGCGTCCTCTCATGGATTATACCATGTTCCGCAAAAAACAGATCAAATTATTGGAAAAATACTCTCCACCACAATCGGACCTAAGCCGTTTAATTTTTCGATCAAGTTGGTTCTCTGCCTCAGCTTTATAGTTTTTAAAGAAAGTCAAGCCTCATCTTTTGATTTCAGAAGATACACATAACAATATCTAGTGGAGTTATCAATCAATGTCATAAAGTATCTCTTTCCACCTTTTGTCAACACGCCATTCATCTCACAAAGATCAGAATGTATAAGCTCTAGTGGCGCCAACTCTCTTGCCTCTGCAGTCTTATGGGACTTGCGAGGTTGCTTAGCTTGCACACATACTTGGAACTTGGAGCCTTTGACAGCAGAGGTTTTTGGAATTAAATTCATATTGGCTAACCGCGTCATGCAACCAAAGTTAATATGACAGAGTCGTGAATGCCAAATATCAGACTCATTATTGTGGCAAACATTATTAATAACTTTAGTGCAAATATCTAACAAAGATAGGCGGAACAAGCCTCCGCACTCATAGCCTTTTCCAACAAATTGTCCACACTTAGAACTTACAACTTTATTGGATTCGAAAACCAACTTAAAACCATCTCGACATAAACGGGAACCGCTAACGAGATTTTTATTGATGGACGGCACATGATGAACGTTCTTCAGACGCACAGTCTTCCCCGAAGTAAACTTCAGATCGACCGTACCAACACCTCGAACGATGGCATGTGACCCGTTCCCCATCAGCACGGGTGAAGTCCCTGTTGCCTGGTAAGAAGAAAACATGGAGGCGTCAGCACAAACATGTACATTGGCACTAGTGTCAATTAACCAATCAGGGGATTGAAATACTGAAAGGATGGTAGGAAAAATACCGTACCCTGATTCCTTCATATCAGTATCACCGATGACAACATTAGCAGACTTGCCGCTCTTCTCATGTTCGCGCTCCTCAAAGCGGTTAGGACACTTCGGAGCCCAGTGATTAGGATCACCGCAGACATGCAAAGTCCCTTCCCCTTCTTATGAGAATTCTTCTTGAAGTTGGTAGAATGTGATGGCTTGTTCTTTGTATCAAACTTGCCTTTGCCCTGAGTTTTGTTCTTATTGTTTTTGAACTTGTTGGGCTGGGAGTTCTTCTTCTGTACCATGTGGGCACTAGAACCTCCCTCAGCAACTCGAGCACGTGTGTCCTTTGCTCTCGCCTTCTCTTCAACATCAAGAGTACCAATGAGATCCGCAACGGAAAACTCCTGTCTCTTGTGTTTCAGCGAAGTAGCAAAATTGTTCCACGAAGGTGGAAGGTTGGTAATGATGCCTCCGGCAACAAATTTGTCTGGCAACACACACTTGAAGTACTCAAGTTCTTTTGCGAGCGACTGTATCTCATGAGCCTGCTGTACAACAGGGTGCTCATGAGTCATCTTGTAGTCATAGAATTGCTCCATGACGTACAACTTGCTGCCGGCGTCCGAGGCACCAAACTTGGCCTCGAGCGCAGCCCACATGTCCTTGCCGTTGTCAAACGACATATACAAATCCACAATGGAGTCATCAAGAACACTCAGAAGAGCGCCTTTAAAGAGGGTATCGATCTTCTCAAAAGCTTCCAGCTGTGCTGGATTAAGATCGCCCTCAGGCTTGCCGTTGGTGGCATCATAGCAGCCCATGGTCTGAAACTAGTAGACTGCTCTCATGCGCCACCTCTTATATTATGCCCCCTTAAAGGCAGGCGGCTTCAGATGCGCAGCAAAACCACTCGGAGTAAATTGCCTATAATCAGGTTTTTGGATTGTTGGAAATATGAGCAAATTACTACGAGATTTAATCCGAATAAACAGAAGATAAATCATGACCACAGCAGCAGAGATTAAACTAATCATGCGAACTAGCATAGCAGATGAACATATCACATCTAGGGCACATACTAGAAGCATGAATTCTACCACGATCTCGAACAGGAAGGATAGAATCACATACGGTGCAGCAGGTGCAGCACCGCCGGCATTGACGTTGTCGCCCATGTCATCGAGGACGAGGTTGCCGAGGTCGGGGAAGAAGTCGTCGTTCGCGAAGTCGTCGCTGCCAGCAGTCGCGCGAGTGCGCTCCCCAAAAACCTGATCGCCCCTCTCCCGTACAGGATCACGAGAGGCGGGGTTCCGGAGGCCTGCTGTCCCTTCTCGCGGTGCACGCCGGAAGGAGGGATGGAGAAGACTTGCTTGGCGGAGCAATGATCTCGAACGGTGGTGAGAAACCATACGAAGCGGCGGCGGCTAGGGTAGACGTCTGCCTGACTATATAGTGCGGGCCGGGTTGGTCGTGGGAGTAAACCCCACGTCCGAGTCGTCACGATCCAAAAGAATCGGAAACGGTTCAGTAATTAACGCATCCGTTAGTTATTAATTAATGACTCATTAATTCTCCCATGCAGCAAAAATATAGACAACGTGCATAGCTCTGTCCTCAGCTCGGCTCAATCCCGCAACCCGCGCGCGTCATGACGAGGCGTGGCGTGGCGTGGCGAGGCGAGCGAGGAGGAGGAGCGCGCGTGTAGGTCTCCTCTTCTCATGCTCATACAAGTGGTAGAAGAGCTCACCTTATAAAGAGGTGCAACTCTCTCTCAACTTCCGGGGTGGGACTAAACTTTAGCCTCACTCACTCCACTCACATGTGTGCATGAATGGGCCAAGAGAATTTCAGAATTTTAGTTGGGCTTTGGGCCAAAGGCCTACTAGCAAAATTCCAACAATCCCCCACAAAGTCTCATTGGCACATCTCATCATTTAGTTCCAAAACATTATTTTATATATCGGTGCTTAGTGGAGACTGTGAAGTTGAACTTCCACTTAGAAATTTATGCTACACTAGATCACAACTTAAATAGTGGACTATGCCTTGAACTACAAGTTTTCTGTGAAACTAGTTTCACACAAATTCTTGACCGACACTGGGCTGCCGCAAGGCTTCCCCGCGGGTGGAGCGTATACGTCATACTCCAGGGCCTTTCATGAATTTATTAGAGAACACCCAATTCTCACAGACTGCGACGTCAACAATCAAATTCATATAGGTGTGTTCCTCAGAAGATGTTCTGCAGGACAACATCTCTGCTTACCCGAATAAGCCACTTGGAACACATTAAGATAAGTATCAACCTGCCATGCAGATCAGGAGAGTATTGCATCTTCACGGAGTGGGATAATTAATATAGGGATACTCTCCTCCCAGCTGACCAACAGGTTGTCTCCCACTTCTACTTCATGGGATCTCCGATCATATAGAGTGGTTTACCACTATGGACAACTCACGCGGTGGGTCTCAAACCCATCTCCATCGATGCATTATCTATCACATTACGTGATAGACCCTTTGTGAAGGGATCTGCCAAGTTTTTCGATGTTTGGATATAATCCAACGTAATAACTCTGGAGTTCCTTAATTTTCTGACAGATTTTAGTCTCCTCTTCACATGCCTTGAGGACTTCATATTGTCCTTAGAACTGTTTATCTTGACGATCACAGTTTGATTATCACAGTTCATCAGGATAGGGGGTATTGGTTTTTCAACCATAGGTAAGTCCATCAAGAGTTCACGAAGCCACTCTGCTTCAACAGTGGCAGTGTCTAATGCTGTGAGTTCTGCTTCCATAGTTGACCTCGTTAAGATGGTCTGCTTGCAAGACTTCCAGGAAACAGCGCCACCACCAAGTGTAAAAACATAACCACTTGTGGCCTTAATCTCATCAGCATCAGATATCCAGTTTGAGTCACTATAACCCTCCAGTACCCTTGGATACCCGGTGTAGTGAATCCCATAGCTCGCGGTGCCTTTCAAATAGCGCATAACTCTCTCAAGCGCATGCCAATGATCATCTCCCGGTTTTGACACAAACCGACTCAACTTGCTCACAGCAAAAGAGATGTCAGGCCTCGTGGCACTCGCCAAATACATAAGCGAGCCAATAGTCTGAGAATACCTCAGTTGATCTCTAGCAATCCGTCGATTCTTTCGAAGCAACACACTAGCATCATATGGAGTTGGAGAAGGCGTGCAGTCGCTATACCCAAAACGACTCAAGACCTTTTCCACATAATGAGACTGAATCAGTGTGATCCCACCATTCTCATCTCTCAACAGCTTGATGTTTAAGATAACATCAGCTACTCCTAGATCCTTCATCTCAAAACAGTGAGATAAGAAATCCTTAACCTCCTTGATTGAATCAAGTTTGGTTCGAAAGATCAATATGTCGTCGACATACAGACAAAGAATAACTCCTTCGCCCCACCATAGCGATAGTACACGCACTTGTCACCATCGTTTACTACAAAGCCGGCAGCAGTTAATGTTCCTTCGAACTTCTCATGCCACTCCTTAGGAGCTTGTTTAAGGCCATATAAAGACTTTAATAACTTGCACACCTTTCCTTCTTGACCAGGTACTACAAAACCATCTGGCTGATCCATGTAAATTTCCTCCTTCAACTCTCTATTGAGGAAAGCCGTCTTAACGTCCATTTGATGAACGAGAAGACCATGTGAGGCAGACAGTGATAGTAGCACCTGAATTGTGGTCAATCTAGCCACGGGTGAGTAAGTATCAAAGAAGTCTTCACCTTCTTTCTGGGTATAACCCTTGGCCACAAGCCGTGCCTTGTACTTTTCAATCGTACCATCAGGTCTAAGCTTCTTCTTGAACACCCACTTACATCCTATAGGTTTGCACCCATAAGGACGGTCAGTGATCTCCCAGGTACCGTTAGCTAAGATGGAATCCATCTCGCTACGTACAGCTTCCTTCCAGTAGTCAGCATCAGGAGATGCATAGGCTTCTGAAATAGTCCTGGGTGTGTCATCCATGTGGTACACAATGAAATCATCACCAAAAGACTTTGCAGTCCTCTGTCTCTTACTCCTCATAGGAGTTCCATTGTTACCCTCAACAGGATTCTCAACGTGTTCCATCGCAATGGTGGGTTCAGGAATTACAATGAATTCCTCACTAGATGGAGTAGGTATCTCCTGATTTCATGAACTTGACATATCCTTCATAGGAAATATGTCCTCAAAGAAAGGTGCATCATTTGATTCCATAATCGTACCAACATGCATGTCGGATACCTCAGATTTTATTATCAAAAATCTATAGCCAATGCTATGAAAAGCATATCCCAGAAGAACACAATCCACGGTTTTTGGTCCAAGCTTGCGCTTCTTGGGAATTGGTATATTGACTTTCGCCAAACAACCCCAAGTATGTAGGTAAGAGAGTTTCAACCTTTTCCTTTCCCATTCCTCAAATGGAGTCATGGTCTTATGCTTTGTGGGAACTCGGTTTAGGACATGACATGCAGTCATTAGCGCCTCCCCCCACCATTCCTTGGATAGACCCGAAGTGTCTAACATGGTGTTAACCATATCAGTTAGAGTTCGGTTCTTTCTTTCGGCTACCCCATTTGACTGGGGTGAGTAGGGAGGCGTCCTCTCATGTATTATACCATGTTCCGCACAAAACAGATCAAATTCATTGGAAAAATACTCTCCACCACGATCGGACCTAAGCCGTTTAACTTTTTGATCAAGTTGGTTCTCTGCCTCAGCTTTATAGTTTTTAAAGAAAGTCAAAGCCTCATCTTTTGATTCCAGAAGATACACATAACAATATCTAGTGGAGTTATCAATCAACGTCATGAAGTATCTCTTTCCTCCTTTTGTCAACACGCCATTCATCTCACAAAGATCAGAATGTATAAGCTCTAGTGGCGCCAAGTCTCTTGCCTTTGCAGTCTTATGGGACTTGCGAGGTTGCTTAGCTTGCACACATACTTGGCACTTGGAGCCTTTGACAGCAGAGATTTTTGGAATTAAATTCATATTGGCTAACCGCGTCATGCAACCAAAGTTAATATGACAGAGTCGTGAATGCCAAATATCAGACTCATTATTGTGGCAAACATTATTAATAACTTTAGTGCAAATATCTGACAAAGATAGGCGGAACAAGCCTCCGCACTCATAGCCTTTTCCAACAAATTGTCCACACTTAGAAATTACAACTTTATTGGATTCGAAAACCAACTTAATACCATCTCGACATAAACGGGAACCGCTAACGAGATTTTTATTGATGGACGGCACATGATGAACGTTCTTCAGACGCACAGTCTTCCCCGAAGTAAACTTCAGATCGACCGTACCAACACCTCGAACGATGGCATGTGACCCGTTCCCCATCAGCACGGGTGAAGTCCCTGTTGCCTGGTAAGAAGAAAACATGGAGGCGTCAGCACAAACATGTACATTGGCACTAGTGTCAATTAACCAATCAGGGGACTGAAATACTGAAAGGATGGTAGGAAAAATACCGTACCCTGATTCCTTCATATCAGTATCACCGATGACAACATTAGCAGACTTGCCGCTCTTCTCATGTTCGCGCTCCTCAAAGCGGTTAGGACACTTCGGAGCCCAGTGATTAGGATCACCGCAGACATGGCAAAGTCCCTTCCCCTTCTTATGAGAATTCTTCTTGAAGTTGGTAGAATGTGATGGCTTGTTCTTTGTATCAAACTTGCCTTTGCCCTGAGTTTTGTTCTTATTGTTTTTGAACTTGTTGGGCTGGGAGTTCTTCTTCTGTACCATGTGGGCACTAGAACCTCCCTCAGCGACTCGAGCACGTGTGTCCTTTGCTCTCGCCTTCTCTTCAACATCAAGAGTACCAATGAGATCCGCAACGGAAAACTCCTGTCTCTTGTGTTTCAGGGAAGTAGTAAAATTGTTCCACAAAGGTGGAAGCTTGGCAATGATGCCTCCGGCAACAAATTTGTCCGGCAGCACACACTTGAAGTACTCAAGTTCTTTTGTGAGCGACTGTATCTCATGAGCCTGCTGTACAACAGGGCGCTCATCAGTCATCTTGTAGTCATAGAATTGCTCCATGACGTACAACTCGCTGCCGGCGTCCGAGGCACCAAACTTGGCCTCGAGCGCAGCCCACATGTCCTTGCCGTTGTCAAACGACATATACGAATCCACAATGGAGTCATCAAGAACACTCAGAAGAGCGCCTTTAAAGAGGGTATCGATCTTCTCAAAAGCTTCCAGCTGTGCTGGATTAAGATCGCCCTCAGGCTTGCCCTTGGTGGCATCATAGCAGCCCATGGTCTGAAACTAGTAGACTGCTCTCATGCGCCACCTCTTATATTACGCCCCCTTAAAGGCAGGCGGCTTCAGATGCGCAGCCAAACCACTCAGAGTAAATTTCTTATAATCAGGTTTTTGGATTGTTGGAAATATGAGCAAATTACTACGAGATTTAATCCGAATAAACAGAAGATAAATCATGACCACAGCAGCAGAGATTAAACTAATCATGCGAACTAGCATAGCAGATGAACATATCACATCTAGGGCACATACTAGAAGCATGAATTCTACCACGATCTCGAACAGGAAGGATAGAATCACATACAGTGCAGCAGGTGCAGCACCGCCGGCGTTGATGTTGTCGCCCATGTCATCGAGGACGAGGTTGCCGAGGTCAGGGAAGAAGTCGTCGTTCGCGAAGTCATCGCTGCCAGCAGTCGCGCGAGTGCGCTCCCCAAAAACCTGATCGCCCCTCTCCCGTACAGGATCATGAGAGGCGGGGTTCTGGAGGCATGTTGTCCCTTCTCGCGGTGCACGCTGGAAGGAGGGATGGAGAAGACTTGCTTGGCGGTGCAATGATCTGGAACGGTGGTGAGAAACCATACGAAGCGGCGGCGGCTAGGGTAGACGTCTACTTGACTATATAGTGCGGTCCGGGTAGGTCGTGGGAGTAAACCCCACGTCCGAGTCGTCACGATCCAAAAGAATCGGAAACGGTTCAGTAATTAACGCGTCCGTTAGTTATTAATTAATGACTCATTAATTCTCCCATGCAGCAAAAATATAGACAACGTGCATAGCTCAGTCCTCGGATCGGCTCAATCCCGCAACCCGCGCGCGTCGTGATGAGGCATGGCGTGGCGAGGCGAGCGAGGAGGAGGAGCGCGCGTGTAGGTCTCCTCTTCTCATGCTCATACAAGTGGTAGAAGAGCTCACCTTATAAAGAGGTGCAACTCTCTCTCAACTTCTGGGGTGGGACTAAACTTTAGCCTCACTCACTGCACTCACATGTGTGCATGAATGGGCCAAGAGAATTTCAGAATTTTAGTTGGGCTTTGGGCCAAAGGCCTACTAGCAAAATTCCAACAATCCCCCACAAAGTCTCATTGGCACATATCATCATTTAGTTCCAAAACATTATTTTATATATCGGTGCTTAGTGGAGACTGTGAAGTTGAACTTCCACTTAAAAATTTATGCTACACTAGATCACAACTTAAATAGTGGACTATGCCTTGAACTACAAGTTTTCTGTGAAACTAGTTTCACACAAATTCTTGACCGATACTGGGCTGCCGCAAGGCTTCCCCGCGGGTGGAGCGTATACGTCATACTCCAGGGCCTTTCATGAATTTATTAGAGAACACCCAATTCTCACAGACTGCGACGTTAACAGTCAAATTCATATAGGTGTGTTCCTCAGAAGATGTTCTGCAGGACAACATCTCTGCTTACCCGAATAAGCCACTTGGAACACATTAAGATAAGTATCAACCTGCCATGCAGATCAGGAGAGTATTGCATCTTCACGGAGTGGGATAATTAATATAGGGATACTCTCCTCCCAGCTGACCAACAGCTTGTCTCCCACTTCTACTTCATGGGATCTCCGATCATATAGAGTGGTTTACCACTATGGACAACTCACGCGGTGGGTCTCAAACCCATCTCCATCGATGCATTATCTATCACATTATGTGATAGACCCTTTGTGAAGGGATCTGCCAAGTTTTTCGATGTTTGGATATAATCAAACGTAATAACTCTGGAGTTCCTCAATTTTCTGGCAGAGTTTAGTCTCCTCTTCACATGCCTTGAGGACTTCATATTGTCCTTAGAACTATTTATCTTGACGATCACAGTTTGATTATCATAGTTCATCAGGATAGGGGGTATTGGTTTTTCAACCATAGGTAAGTCCATCAAGAGTTCACGAAGCCACTCTGCTTCAACAGTGGCAGTGTCTAATGCTGTGAGTTCTGCTTCCACAGTTGACCTCGTTAAGATGGTCTGCTTGCAAGACTTCCAGGAAACAGCGCCACCACCAAGTGTAAAAACATAACCACTTGTGGCCTTAATCTCATCAGCATCAGATATCCAATTTGAGTCACTATAACCCTCCAGTACCCTTGGATACCCGGTGTAGTGAATTCCATAGCTCGCGGTGCCTTTCAAATAGCGCATAACTCTCTCAAGCGCATGCCAATGATCATCTCCCGGTTTTGACACAAACCGACTCACCTTGCTCACAGCAAAAGAGATGTCAGGCCTCGTGGCACTCGCCAAATACATAAGCGAGCCAATAATCTGAGAATACCTCCGTTGATCTCTAGCAATCCGTCGATTCTTTCGAAGCAACACGCTAGCATCATATGGAGTTGGAGAAGGCATGCAGTCGCTATACCCAAAATGACTCAAGACCTTTTCCACATAATGAGACTGAAGCAGTGTGATCCCACCATTCTCATCTCTCAACAGCTTGATGATTAAGATAACATCAGCTACTCCTAGATCCTTCATCTCAAAACAGCGAGATAAGAAATCCTTAGCCTCCTTGATTAAATCAAGTTTGGTTCCAAAGATCAATATGTCGTCGACATACAGACAAAGAATAACTCCTTCGCCCCCACCATAGCGATAGTACACGCACTTGTCACCATCGTTTAGTACAAAGCCGGCAGCAGTTAATGTTCTTTCGAACTTCTCATGCCACTCCTTAGGAGCTTGTTTAAGGCCATATAAAGACTTTAATAACTTGCACACCTTTCCTTCTTGACCAGGTACTACAAAACCATCTAGCTGATCCAAGTAAATTTCCTCCTTCAACTCTCCATTGAGGAAAGCCGTCTTAACGTCCATTTGATGAACGAGAAGACCATGTGAGGCAGCCAGTGATAGTAGCACCCGAATTGTGGTCAGTCTAGCCACGGGTGAGTAAGTATCAAAGAAGTATTCACCTTCTTTCTGGGTATAACCCTTGGCCACAAGCCGTGCCTTGTACTTTTCAATCGTACCATCAGGTCTAAGCTTCTTCTTGAACACCCACTTACATCCTACAGGTTTGCACCCATAAGGACGGTCAGTGATCTCCCAGGTACCGTTAGCTAAGATGGAAACCATCTCGCTACGTACATCTTCCTTCCAGTAGTCACCATCAGGAGATGCATAGGCTTCTGAAATAGTCCTGGGTGTGTCATCCACGAGGTACACAATGAAATCATCACCAAAAGACTTTGCAGTCCTCTGTCTCTTACTCCTCATAGGAGTTCAATTGTTACCCTCAACAGGATTCTCAACGTGTTCCATCACAATGGTGGGTTCAGGAATTACAGTGAATTCCTCACTAATTGGAGTAGGTATCTCCTGATTTGATGAACTCGACATATCCTTCATAGGAAATATGTCCACAAAGAAAGTTGCATCATTTGATTCCATAATCGTACCAACATGCATGTCGGATACCTCAGATTTTATTATCAAAAATCTATATCCAATGCTACGAAAAGCATAGCCCAGAAGAACACAATCCACGGTTTTTGGTCCAAGCTTGCGCTTCTTGGGAATTGGTATATTGACTTTCGCCAAACAACCCCAAGTATGTAGGTAAGAGAGTTTCAACCTTTTCCTTTCCCATTCCTCAAATGGATTCATGGTCTTATACTTTGTGGGAACTCGGTTTAGGACATGACACGCAGTCATTAGCGCCTCCCCCCACCATTCCTTGGATAGACCGAAGTGTCTAACATGGTGTTAACCATATCAGTTAGAGTTCGATTCTTTCTTTCGGCTACCCCATTTGACTGGGGTGAGTAGGGAGGCATCCTCTCATGGATTATACCATGTTCCGCACAAAACAGATCAAATTCATTGGAAAAATACTCTCCACCACGATCGGACCTAAGTCGTTTAATTTTTCGATCAAGTTGGTTCTCTGCCTCAGCTTTATAGTTTTTAAAGAAAGTCAAAGCCTCATCTTTTGATTTCAGAAGATACACATAACAATATCTAGTGGAGTTATCAATCAACGTCATGAAGTATCTCTTTCCACCTTTTGTCAACACGCCATTCATCTCACAAAGATCAAAATGTATAAGCTCTAGTGGTGCCAAGTCTCTTGCCTCTGCAGTCTTATGGGACTTGCGAGGTTGCTTAGCTTGCACACATACTTGGCACTTGGAGCCTTTGGCAGTAGAGATTTTCGGAATTAAATTCATATTGGCTAACCGCGTCATGCAACCAAAGTTAATATGACAGAGTCGTGAATGCCAAATATCAGACTCATTATTGTGGCAAACATTATTAATAACTTTAGTGCAAATATCTGACAAAGATAGGCGGAACAAGCCTCCGCACTCATAGCCTTTTCCAACAAATTGTCCACACTTAGAAATTACAACTTTATTGGATTCGAAAACCAACTTAAAACCATCTCGACATAAACGGGAAACGCTAACGAGATTTTTATTGATGGACGGCACATGATGAATGTTCTTCAGACGCACAGTCTTCCCCGAAGTAAACTTCAGATCGACCGTACCAACACCTCGAACGATGGCATGTGACCCGTTCCCCATCAGCACGGGTGAAGTCCCTGTTTCCTGGTAAGAAGAAAACATGGAGGCATCAGCACAAACATGTACATTGGCACCAGTGTCAATTAACCAATCAGGGGATTGAAATACTGAAAGGATGGTAGGAAAAATACCGTACCCTGATTCCTTCATATCAGTATCACCGATGACAACATTGGCGGACTTGCCGCTCTTCTCATGTTCGCGCTCCTCAAAGCGGTTAGGACACTCCGGAGCCCAGTGATTAGGATCACTGCAGACATGGCAAAGTCCCTTCCCCTTCTTATGAGAATTCTTCTTGAAGTTGGTAGAATGTGATGGCTTGTTCTTTGTATCAAACTTGCCTTTGCCCTGAGTTTTGTTCTTATTGTTTTTGAACTTGTTGGGCTGGGAGTTCTTCTTCTGTACCATGTGGGCACTAGAACCTCCCTCAGCAACTCGAGCACTTGTGTCCTTTGCTCTCGCCTTCTCTTCAACATCAAGAGTACCAATGAGATCCGCAACGGAAAACTCCTGTCTCTTGTGTTTCAGGGAAGTAGCAAAATTGTTCCACGAAGGTGGAAGCTTGGCAATGATGCCTCCGACAACACACACTTGAAGTACTCAAGTTCTTTTGCGAGCGACTATATCTCATGAGCCTGCTGTACAACAGGGCTCTCATCAGTCATCTTGTAGTCATAGAATTGCTCCATGACGTACAACTCGCTGTCGGCGTCCGAGGCACCAAACTTGGACTCGAGCGCAGCCCACATGTCCTTGCCGTTGTCAAACGACATATACGAATCCACAATGGAGTCATCAAGAACACTCAGAAGAGCACCTTTAAAGAGGGTATCGATCTTCTCAAAAGCTTCCAGCTGTGCTGGATTAAGATCGCCCTCAGGCTTGCCGTTGGTGGCATCATAGCAGCCCATGGTCTGAAACCAGTAGACTGCTCTCGTGCGCCACCTCTTATATTGCGCCCCCTTAAAGGCAGGCGGCTTCAGATGTGCAGCAAAACCACCCGGAGTAAATTGCCTATAATCAGGTTTTTGGATTGTTGGAAATATGAGCAAATTACTACGAGATTTAATCCGAATAAACAAAAGATAAATCATGACCACAACAGCAGAGATTAAACTAATCATGCGAACTAGCATAGCAGATGAACATATCACATCTAGGGCACATACTAGAAGCATGAATTCTACCACGATCTCGAACAGGAAGGATAGAATCACATACGGTGCAGCGGGTGCAGCACCGCCGGCGTTGACGTTGTCGCCCATGTCGTCGAGGACGACGTTGCCGAGGTCGGGGAAGAAGTCGTCGTTCGCGAAGCCGTCGCTGCCAGCAGTCGCGCGAGTGTGCTCCCCAAAAACCTGATCGTCCCTCTCCCGAACAGGATCACGAGAGGTGGAGTTCCGGAGGCCTGCTGTCCCTTCTCGCGGTGCACGCCGGAAGGAGGGATGGAGAAGACTTGCTTGACGGCGCAATGATCTGGAACGGTGGTGAGAAACCATACGAAGCGGCGGCGGCTAGGGTAGACGTCTGCCTGACTATATAGTGCGGGCCGAGTAGGTCGTGGGAGTAAACCGCACGTCCGAGTCGTCACGATTCAAAAGAATCGGAAACGGTTCAGTAATTAACGTGTCCGTTAATTATTAATTAATGACTCATTAATTTTCCCATGCAGCAAAAATATAGACAACGTGCATAGCTCTCTCCTCGGCTCAATCCCGCAAACCGCGGCGTGGCGCGGCGCGTCGTGACGAGGCGTGGCCTGGCGAGGCGAGCGAGGAGGAGGAGCGCGCGTGTAGGTCTCCTCTTCTCATGCTCATACAAGTGGTAGAAGAGCTCACCTTATAAAGAGGTGCAACTCTCTCTCAACTTCCAGGATGGGACTAAATTTTAGCCTCACTCACTCCACTCACATGCGTGCATGAATGGGCCAAGAGAATTTCAGAATTTTAGTTGGGCTTTGGGCCAAAGGCCTACTAGCAAAATTCCAACAGTACCTGCTCGCCATGCTCATCTCGGTCGCCTTGGCGGGCCTCATCGCCGGCTTCCTCGTCCCGTGCACGCCCCAGTGGTACCGCCTCTACTGCTGGCAGACCGCTCTGGTCTTCTTCTTCTCCTCCGCGATCCTCTTCGGGTTTCACACACAGAAGTTCGGCTTGTCTGGTTTGCCCCAGAGGCCAGATCGCCAGGCCCAGCTCGGCGGTGGAGGAGACGGCCGTTGTTGATCAAGTTTTGCTATAGGCTGCAGCATGAACATAGATAGATCGATATATTAGTGTCTGGGCATCGTGCCGCAAATCACTTGATTAATTAGTTCATGGATACTCCCTCCATAGTAATGATCTAAACACTCTTATATTTCTTTCCATAGGGAGTACAAAACACCATCGGAATTCTGAATTCTCATTCACTATTGCAACTTTATCCCTACAACACAAAGTGCAGCTCGATGTTTGTGTGTGTGTTCTCAACACATTTTCTCAAAAATATGTGGCATTCACGAGACACGAAATGAGAAACTGGCACAAGCACCAACACGGTTAGCTATCTCAAAAACAATCGACATGCAACCAATCTGTGACGGTAGATTGCAGTGAGCATCATTCCAAAGCAGAGTACCTCCACCAAAGTTACAATGGAAGTGTGTAAAGTGCCAAACATATATGGATGCACAGAGCTTTCAGCCTTTCACAAGCGCAATCAGGTACACCTACAGGTAGTATGCACCCCACTGTGAATATTAACCGCATCACTCTTCTCTTTAAATAAAGTGCCATGAGGCTTTCCCTTAATAAAATGAAAAATCACATCTCTCTTCTCTCCTACTTTCGGAGCAATGACTGCCTTTCTAGAAGCCTTCTGCATCTTTTTGCCCCTATAGAATTGACGGGACTTACGACCA
Source organism: Triticum dicoccoides (assembly GCF_002162155.2). Classification (NCBI taxonomy): domain Eukaryota; kingdom Viridiplantae; phylum Streptophyta; class Magnoliopsida; order Poales; family Poaceae; genus Triticum; species Triticum dicoccoides. Next base: position 727,523,412 of record NC_041382.1, on the reverse strand, counting down.
TAGACCGGCAGTCAAAATTACGCATGACCATGAATGAACTTTCAAATGATTAGAAGAGAATGGCCAATCTATCCATGCGTATGTATTTTGAGATTTCATCTCCATGTATGCAAATCAATGTAAAGTAATGAAAAGATACTGGTTGCGTTTTGAGAAAAGGAGACTTCTATGATCCTTTGCACCATATGAAGCCCATACAACTACAAAAGAGTTCATGCTTAGATTCAATGGTTGTTGTTTTATATAAAGAGTTGATTCCAGTTTTTACCCCCATGATTCAACCAATTTTGAGAAAATGCAGTACACTAGCCCGGAGTATTCAGCAGCTGCCCATACAAAAGTGGACACAAAAATGGACAATATTTCATTTGAGGTATATAGAGTTAGGTGCTAGTAGCCCCTTTGATGTAAAGGCATTTGGCAGGACCACTCATAATTTAGGTTCTGAGTTGAACAGAGGTCTGTATAGAAGTACAATTGTTACAATAGCGCCTGAGTTTCCTTCTCATCTTATCTTTGTTTTATGGGAAGCAAGAGCAAACGATTTGTACATCTGTGCTCTAAATTTGATAATTATTCCCTCTGTCTCAAAATGTAAGACGCATTTTGAGAAAGAGCGAGTATCATGTATATCATACTGTACGAAATATGTATCTGGCAACCGTGTGGCAGATTGCAAAAGATCTACCGCATCCAGCACCGTCAGATCTGGCAACCGCTCGATCTGCATCTCCGTTCGCGACTCCTTCGCCCGAGCGCCCAGGCATGGCGCCGCGAGCACGCACCCCTCGAGCACAGCGCCTCCTCAAGTCGCCGCCATAGCCTGCTGCTCCGGCGACAGCTCCTTCCACGGCCAACACTCGCCATAGGCTCCGGCGAGCGCCGACTTCAAGATAGGACACTTTACATTGATCTCCTTCATCTTTGAACAATAAGTTGTGTGCTCAACTAAAATGGATTCGCAATGAAGAGGTCTACGACTTTCATGTTGAAGTCCACGCGATTCGTAGCCTAAATCAACAAGTATGATGGATAATTGGGAGTTCTTTGTGTCTGTTTTCAGTTTTCAGTTTTTAGATACAGGTTTGGTTGGTTGAAGGTTGAAGACAACATTTTCTGTGGGCTTCAAAGAGACAAAAGAGTTGGGCTGGGCCCAATGCTGGGTAGAGGCCCAGTTAGGAAAACTTAATGTTGGCTAAAAAAACATGTTCTGTGGATTTTTTAGCTTCACTGGTGCATCATTTGTACTACATTTTAAGACCTAACAACTTACGTATAAATATCATGCTCACTTTGACCGAAGAAAGATTGATGTAGAAATATACCCTCGGTAACTTCTATGTAAATATCATGATAATTTATATACAATTGATCTGATAATCTACGTACAAACACCATGATAAATTTGACATAGAAAATTATTATTGAAAACAAACCCCGGTAACTCTATGCAAATAGCACGGTAATAATACGCACTGTAGACATGATAACTTGCGCAAAAACACCGTGATAATTTTGAACCAGGGAAAAAAGTTATTAGAAACATACCCCGCAGACCTGATAATTTTACCCGCAAACATCGTGGTAATTTTGACCCGAGGAAAAAAGTGGTTGAAAAACATAACCACGTTAACTTATGTGTAAATAAGATGATAATTTACGCTCCGCGGACTTGATAACATACATATAAACACCACAATAACTTTGACCCCAAGGGGTGTATTACAAATGTGCCACTGGTAATCTCTATGTAAATAACGTGGTAATATAAGCACCACTTAACTGATAACTTACATACAAAACATGATGATAACTTTCTGACTCGGAAAACTTTTTGTTGAAAAACATATGCTCGCTAATTTATGTGTAAATAGTACGGTAATATATGTGTCACATACCCGATAATTTACGTACAGAACACCGTGGTTCCATTGACCAAACAGGAAAAAGTTGTTTAAAAACATACCCTTGGTAACTTATGTGAAAATAGCATGGTGATATACGAATAAGCACCGCGGTAACATTTTTTTGCGAAGGGCAAAAGTTGTTGAAAAAAATACACTCGATAACTTTGTGTGTAAGTGCCATGATAATATACGAACTGTAGATTTGATAACTTGGGTATAAACACCACGGTAACATTGACCAAAAGGGTGAAAGGTGGTTGAAAAACATACCCTTAGTAAATTGTGTGCAAATAACATGTTAATACACAAACCGAAGAACTGATAACTTATGTACAAACACCGTGGTGATTTTTTCGGGGAAACACCGCATTAATTTTTGACCTATGAGAAAAAATTATTGAAAAATTTATCCTAGTAACTTATGTGAAAATTGCATGATAATAGACGTAGTGAAACTTGATTACTATATAAACATCGCGGTAATTTGAAACATGGGATGTAGTATGTCAAAACTTCATGTTTTTTTGTCCTCTTTTTGTATGCTATCAGGCTTCTTCTAAAAACCATAACGTACACTCAAAACGATGTGGTAACTTTCACGAAGGGGAAGGGTGTTGTTCAAACATACCCCCCCCCCCCCGGCGCGCACTTTAAATTTTGTGCAAAATTACGATGTTGCACATGTTAAAGTTACTGTGATTTTCACGCTGTAGTTACCGACCTTCTCATAATATAGTTACCAGCTTTATCATGTCATTTTTTAACCAGGGGTGTTAATGTTTGAAGTTATCAGCATGCACATGTCATAGTTATCATGCTGCTCGGCCAAAGTTATCAAGCCTAAAATTAAGCTTTTCGTTGACATGGTAGAAAGAAGAAGGGTTCAAATTTCGTTGTTTGCATACTATGGACAACAACTTAAGATGGGTGAGTTGGTTATTAGTCATAGTGGGCACACATTAGACCTGAGTTCAAGTCCTCTTTTAAGTTATTTCTTTTTCTTCCCACCTAAATTAGCTAGCATAAAACCGGGAGAGAAAAAAACGCTTTGAAAATAAAAATCGAAAGGAAAAAAAATCGATGGAAGCCTCCTACGATCGAGTCGAGTTCAAACGCTTGTTCGATCAAGCGGAATGAGGCCTTCTATATGCGTCAGTTATCTATAAGGATCGGTGGTGTGGTAGTTTTGCTATCCACCACACGTGTGCCAAATATGACGGTCCCATACTGTAATATACAAGAAAAACTTTATATATCTTACATCAGCATGAAACTTCCGTTTGATGTCTGATAGTGTCCATTTTTGCTTGACGGATTCATGTTGCTGTTTGGCTATCTCAATGTATGCTATGAAACTGTACTGCATTTTTCCTCAAGGGACACTTCCATATGTGCTACAACAGAAGTTTCTGATAAAAAAAGGATATTGGGTATTTAACTCTAACTAAGGGCATTCCTCGTCAGAGATTCCTTTTTTCTTTATAGCGAAGAGGATTCCATTGCCGCGCCCCTGATTTTATTCAGTTCGGTGGCAGCATTTTTCATGTTCATTCTCTCAGATGGTGTTTCCTTTGAGCGCAAGATTCCGATTCTTATAACAGAAGCTAAGCAAGCTAATGCATTATCCAACCTTGCATCATCATCATCATATGGATGCTGCACCTGTAACAGAGCCGGGTCGATGATTTCTGGTATCCTGTCAGGGCATGCCATTTCAGCAAACAAGTGCAGACTCAACCCATCTCTGAACATATCATCAGTTGGTGCCCTCCCTGTGAACATCTAAAACAGAGTGATCCCAAAGCTGTAAGCATCACCGGCGACTGATACTTGCCCCCCTAATCCATATTCTGCAAGGAAAGTTTCTCGTTAATAATTCGTCATAGTAACAAATACAAAACGGGTGCAGAACCAAGTCGGTCCAGTTTATTGAGAAATGAGAGTACTGGTACTACCTGGAGCAACATATCCTATAGTTCCTCTTATCCCGACGGAGCTCCCGGAATTGAATCCGGATATACCTGTGTATTCACCAACCAACTTTGAAAGCCCAAAATCAGCAACCTTGGCAGTCCAGTCACTGCCAAGGAGGATGTTGCTCGGCTTCAAATCGCAGTGGATTACTGATGGCCGACTATTGTTGTGAAGATAGTCTAGCGCATCTGCAGCATCAACCGCTATGTTCAGCAGCTGGACAATACTCAACTTGTGCCACTGCTCATCTGCTCTTGGATGCAACCACCTGTCAAGGCTAAAGTTAGGCATCGAGCTGTGGCGCGCTGCGGGCGCGACAAATCTAGAGCCCCCGTTCGGGGATACGTTGGGAGATATGTAACTTGGAGCTCCTTTTTTCCCCTTTCTCTCCGTTTTCTCTTCTCTTTAATCCTTGACCTACGGGTCACCCATCCCATGTTTTGTTTCCCAATTGCTCTCTGCTAAATCAATGCAAAGCCAGGAATCTCTGGATCTTTCAAAAAAAAAGTTAGGCATGAAGTCGAACACAAGGGCTCGGAAGTCATTGCCATTGGGGTCAATGCTAGAGCAGCAAGTGATGATGTTTATCAAGTTCCGATGTTTAACTCGTCTGAGAGCTGTACATTCTGCCAAGAAATTTCTGGAAGAACCATCTTGGTGAAGAGTGAACACTTTCACGGCCACAACACCATTCCTGGCCGATGGAATAGACATGTTTCCTTTATACACGGAACCATATTTTCCTGCACCTATCAGCTTGGTAGGTGCAAAGCCATCTGTGGCTTCAAATATTTCAAAGTATGAAACTCTGGGATACTTTTCACCCAACACACCGAGGCCAGCAATCTTCATCCTGCCCACTGTTATTTTCCGCTTGAATATAAAGAGTGCAGAGACTAACAGACAAAAGCATATAGCACTGCCGGCAACTGGAAGCAGAATACCAAGCAGCAATTTCTGTCTCTGCTTATGTGGCTTTACTTGACATGGAGGCAATTTCAGCTCTGGAATGCTGCCACAAAGTCCATTGTTACCAATCAGCGAGAATCGACTCATGTTTGCAAACACACTGCTTGAAGGCACCTCACCATCCAGATGGTTAAAGGAGAGGTCTAGCTCAATCAAAGCACTTGAGTTCTGAAAAAGTGGTTGAATGACCCCAGACAGGTTATTTTGTGCTAGATATAACTGCTGTAACCCATTGATTTTGGCCAACTCTCGTGGGATACTTCCAGACAATTCATTTTTTTTAAGATTTAGTCTGCTCAGTCCTCTCAAATTACCAAGTGATGGGGGAATACTCCCTGTGAAGGAATTATCATCCAAAGCCAGGTGCACTAAGCTTGCACAATCCCCTAGTGTACCTGGTATTTCTCCTGACAAGTTGTTTTTTGACAGATCCAAACTTGCAATATTTTTCAGCTTTCCAACTTGTCGAGGCAGGACACCTGACAAATAGTTATTGGACAGAGATAGAAAATCTGTCAAGAAAGGAAGGCCAAAGATCTCATCAGGGGTGATCCAGGACTATGTGGCCCGTTGGATCTGGACTGGAGGCACAGGATTGAGAGGGCTCAGATCGCATGAGAAATTTGCATAAGCCGCCCTGGATTATTTTGTATTCCGACCGAAGTGCATATCGCTCCTTTCTCTTTGCCTCTCTTCTTCGATACGACCTTTTCCCCACCGCCGCCGCTAGGTCATGTCCAGCCGCCGGCCACCATGGAGCATGCCCCATCCGCTATAGTTCGCCCCAATCCAGAGCAACAGATGTCGCGAACCTGCCCGAACTGTTGATTTCTCCATGGGAGCGGAGACGAGCCTCTCCCCGCCGCCGCTGGATCCGACCATGTCGCGGGATCGAGAGAACCAACAAAACAATGATCTGGTAAGAGGCGGCGCCTCTTTTCTGGTCGGTATCTGGGCTTCTTCTGGTGTTCACATTCCTGATTTTGATTCTTCCTGATTTTGATTTTTTGGTTTTACAACTGGATATCGGCGCTGCGGGAGTCGGTGTCGTTCGGGCGATTTCTATCAGAGCCACTTCAGTGGGATACCACGGCGCATGTCTGGCCGGCACCAATGGCTACCATAGCGCATGTGCAATCACCGCCGGCAGCTGAGCTCGATTTATCGGTACATGTCAATATTTTGTGCCAGTTGCAGTGGTCGGACCTCAATCTGCCTCCTCCAATTGCGGTGCTACTTGCATTGGTAGTTCTGGACCAGACCAGAGTTGTTGTAGTCCATGCTTGCCAGCAGCTCGAAGTGCAACCCATATGGGAGGAGCGGAGCTCTATATGGTTAGTTCATCCTCTAATGTCATTAAGGGATATGGGTATCCGAACAGAAATGAAACCAGTATTTCATCCTATTAGGATAGTTAAACTAAGTAAACAACGACAGTCGCCTCTGGTAAGGAAGATTTAACAGCAGGCAGTAGCAGCCCGCAGCTATGTACAGAGATGTGGCAGCAGCAACTTTAGTGTTAGTCCAGAAATCTTGTGTTCAGAATATAAAATTGGACTTTCATTTGTTCTCCACAATGTAGCCCTTAATGATTGGAAGCCTGGGATGAAAGACTATGCAAAACTGGTGATGTTCTAAAGCATTTTCACTAGGAAATAAGTTTAAGCACATATAGACACACAAGAAGGTGCCTCTTTGTTTGGCAAATTCCCACGGATTACTTCTATATAGGGCTGGAGTGTCACAACTCGTAGGCTTGATGTGACTGAAATTACAAACTCATAGCCGATTGTTACAATTGTATGTCAACAAATGAAAGAAGTGAAAAAAATACAGATACAGCTAGATGCATTGTTAGTTCTAGTTATAAAATTATGTGTCTTGCAATTCAGTCGCAACAGATGTTAAAGTTAATCTGGAGTACAGATATGCATCAGTATTTTAATCTTTGAAGAGTTAGAATAATGCTTGCTGCCACACAGATGGCATTCTTGTTTAGTCACTGGTTACAACATGTTGTTACCTTAGTTCAGGTATCTAATCCTGAGATAAACTGACTTGCTGGCTATTTATTATTCAATAAACCAACTTGTTGATCAAAGCATAGTGTCTTCTTTGACTTTTAACAAATATATATTATTGACAAAATAAGATGTCAGCATTGTTTAGATTCGTATGAGAACAATGACATGGAGGGCGAGTAACAAACTTTTCATACTCGGCGCACTAAACTTAGTACATGTGCAGTTGTCGACTACTACTTTCTTGGTTAACTATGTAGCAATAGTGTAACATTGGCGTGTAAGTTATTGTCATTTCAAATTTGTATGGCATTGCTACTTGTAGGTTGTAGCGTTAGGTGCCTGTTATAGCCAATTGCTGGCATAGTTAAGCTTTACTTTTTTTTGCATGTTCTAGTGGCGTTACCAGGTTGTTGTAATTCTTACTTTTTTTATGTAGGTGTGCATTTTTGCCCAACACAGGATGGCGTGCAAGGAGAATATGAGCTCGCCAAGTGATCTGTACCTAAGCGGTGTACCTTAATTTGTTGTCATGCTTCTGATCCCTTGATGCTAGGAATTCCATTAGGAAATTTGCCATGCCACACCATTTGCTAGCCTGTACTTTCTTTTTTTGAGATCAATTCCTTTTAATGATTTCTTGTAAATATATCATGGATATTCAGATGTGACTATAGGAATGGAAAATGTGTTCCTGATGATCACAGGCCATTGTATTTGTTATGTAAAATATTGATGGTGACCTGAAGAATGCAAGATACCAATGTTTTAAGCTTTTAAAATTTGAGAAGGTGATGACTTGGAGTTGGTTGATTTAAACCTAGATGATGTGGTGTAAGTTTGAATTTTCCATGTGTCTTGGTTTTATTCAGATAAGATCAGCCGACATAGTGCTCAGTACTTGTTGGTAAGTAACTGACGATGGGGATGTTGAGGACAGATGTGTAGATCTGTTGTGATTTACAGTGGTATGCTGTTTTCGAGGGGGGCAGATGCAAATGTACCAAGGGGGCATGTGTAAATGATGAGTGAGTTTATCCTGTCCCTTGCATGTAGATCCAAGGCACCAAACAGTTCTGGAGCATGGTATCATGTGATGCCCCGTATCACTGGATATTTTCCCCTCATCAGGGATAACCCCAGTCAGTAGATTAGAGGATAAGTCTAGGCTAGGTAACTGCTGCAAGTTTGCAAGGCTTTTAGGAATGGGGCCGTCGATTCTATTGTTGGACAAGGAAAAATTCTGCAGCAGTGTGAGGTTGCCGAAAGAAGATGGTATATGTCCGGAAAGGTCATTCTGTTGAAGCAACAAAATTTGCAGGTTCAGTCTCCCAATCCCCTCTGGAATAGGACCATGCAGATTGTTCCCCCCTAACTCTAGGTCGTTGAGGTTGACAAGATTTCCGATACCTGAGGGGATCGTCCCAGTGATTCTGTTTCCTGCCATGCTTAGCCACTGGATCTGCCTTGAAAAGTTAGCTACATAACCTGGAAGTACCCCTCCTAGGTCGTTTTCGTTGAGATCTATTAATTGTAGACGGGTGCAATTTGTGAAAAATCTCAGGAACTCCCAGCCCTCAGCATCATGGGCTTGCAGCCTGTTGCTTCCCAACTCAACACGGACAGGGCATAACTTCCCTATCTCGGGGGCCACCCTCCCATGGAAGTTGTTACGGGCAAGGCTTAGCAGTTGCATCTTTGTGGAATTGGCAAAGGAACTTGGGATCCTCCCGGACAGGTGATTGTTGCCCAAATGGAGCTCCTCCAGGATCGGTAGGTTGACACCGACATCAGACGATAAGCTGCCTTGTAGTTTGTTGGACCCGAAACCAAGATACTGAAGAGATGACATGTTGAAGAAGAGTGGCGGAATTGTGCCGGAGAGATTGTTCCTGGCCACTTGGATGAGCTGGAGATGCGGAAGGCGGGAAAGGCCCTCAGGTATGGGCCCTTCCAGTTTGTTTTCATAGAGTGATAACCTCGCAAGCGAAGACAGGTTGCCGAACGAAGGAGGGACACCTCCTACCAAATTGTTAGTGGTAAGATAGAAGAGTTGCAGCCGAGACAGTGACCCGAGAGCAGGAGGGATTTCCCCCCGCAGTTGGTTCTTGCCCAGGGTCATGGACACGAGGTTGGAGCAGTTGCAGAGCTCGTGAGGAATCTCGCCGACGATCGAGTTGTTGACTAAGCTCAGGTGGCGCAGACGATGGAGACGGCCGATTGTACGCGGTATCTCCCCGGAAAGCATGTTGGAACCGAGCCGGAGAGTCCGAAGAAAAGTGACGTTATCGATCGCCGGAGAGATGCTGCCTGCGAGGTCTTTGGAGGGTAGAGACAGGGACACCACCCTGCCTGGGTGGTGGCGGCTACACGCGACGCCGGCCCATCGGCAGTAGTCGGTGTTCGTGCTGTTCCACAAGCTCAGTGAGGCTGAGAGGTCGGACAGCCCCTCCTTGAACGCCAGCAGCGCTTCCCGGTCGCCGGACTCGCCTTGGAGCGAGGAAGAAGACGGCATCCGCAACAAGGCGGCGACGAGGAGGAGGAGCAGCTGGCGGACGTACATGGTGGCCATGGCTTCTAGTTCTAGTGTGTGCGATGTATGATCAGGTTTTTCTTTCCGCTGGTCAAGCTGGAATGGACTCGTCCTCTCTGTCGTCAGGTTTAAGGAATTGCTTAGTGCTTTTAATAGTTGGTGGTTTGATCATTCGCAAAGTACCAAAGGAAAGACTAAATTGCAACTGACAAACATCAAAAGTAAT
>NC_041382.1:727485818-727513551 GCF_002162155.2 Triticum dicoccoides | reverse complement strand
AAAAAAAGTAACGTTTAAGGGGATGTGACCTAAATACGGTCCAACTAACAAGCAGAAAATGAATCGTGGCGAACACACACATGTATCATGGCTTTGCTGTACATATGTGGAAATTCATTCCATGGGCAACGCACGAAAAGACCGTTGCCATGTGGTCTTCAGTGGATGTCACTGTCTGGAAGTCTAGAACTCTAATGCAACAGAACTTTGAGCTGGCCCTTGCTTAGCTTGGGAGGAAAGATTTGTGATGGAAAGTAAATTTGGATTTGTGAGCTTCCATCAGCTTAATTTCGACCAATGGAGCCTTAGAGCAACTCCAACGGGGCGACTCAAACGGACGCGTGCTTTGTCCGTTTGGGTCGGCCAGGCGGACGTGCGTGTCCGCATTTTAAAATGGATCGGCTTGACCGCCCAACGGGGAGGCCAACCCAAATATGCCGGCGTGAAAAAAAATTGCATGAAATAAATATAATAAACATAATTAAACATAAGTGGCCGGTCAAACGCCAGCCAAAGTCCACTTAGATCTAATTAAACATTAAAAAAGTCTACGCCCGTCTGCTTCCGCCCCGCACGCTGCCCTAGACGTCGTCGGCCTTGCCCTTGCCCTTGTCGTCGATGTCGCCATCATCGGTGAGGTCGATGAAGATCAGAGTAGGGCCAGCCCACCCGAACGCCGCCTGGTACGCTGCCAGGGCAGCCTCTCCGGCGTCTGCTGGGGCGGCGGCATTGCGGCCAGCCGTGCGCGCTCCTCCTCCTCCTCGAGCCGGAGCGCCTCCGCGTCACGTTGGAGCATGGCCTCGTAGCGCATCTGCTTCTTGCCATCGGCCTGCTCCTGGCGGAGCCAGTGCTCCTTCCAGCGCTCGAGGTGGGCCACCTCCTGCTCTGGCGTCGCGGGGAAGTGGACAGGAGGCACGCTCACCCACTCACGGTACTGGCCCGTCCACGAGTAGGCCTCCTTCGGCCAAGTGGGTGGAGGTGGGGAGCGCTTCCGCGTCGGCTCCGGCTCTGGCTCCGGCTTGGGCGGCGATGGTGGCGGTGGCGGCACAAAGAGCGGGTGTGGACGGAGTCCCCCGCCGCCGACAGCGCAAGGACTTGCTCCAACCCATCCCAGTGCACGTCCTCTTCGAGGCGGCTAGCCTCCAACGCGTGCTGCAGGGCCTCCTCGAGGGCGGCTTGGTACTCCACCTCCGCCTCCATGTCCTCCGGCTCTACCTGCGGGGGCGGCGGTGGGAACGGCGGCGGGACGGTGACACCCGAGCGTCGTTGCTCCTCGTGTTTGAGGGCGAACCACGCCTCCCAGTTGGGGGAGTCGGCGGCGTACTCTGGCAGCCGATGCTGCTCCGGCGTGAGCTGTGCGCGGCGCCTGCGCACCTTGTTGTCGTGCGCCCGCTGGCTCCGCGGAACTGCCGGCACCGGGATCTGCTGCAGATCCAGATGCCAATGGTGCAGAAGCGTGACATCGGGGTACGACAGTGGTTGTTTGTACTCCCAGTGCCACCGCGCTTGGTGCACCGGGATGTGCATGCTGGAAATATGCCCGAGAGGCAATAATAAAATGATTATTATTATATTTCCTTGTTCATAATAATTGTCTATTATTCATGCTGTAATTGTGTTATCCGGAAATCATAATACATGTGTGAATACATAGACCATAACATGTCCCTAGTGAGCCTCTAGTTAACTAGCTCGTTGGTCAATAGATAGTCATGGTTTCCTGACTATGGGAATTGGATGTCATTGACAACGGGATCACATCATTAGGAGAATGATGTGATGGACAAGACCCAATCCTAAGCACAGCACAAGATCGTGTAGTTCGTTTGCTAGAGCTTTTCCAATGTCAAGTATCATTTCCTTAGACCATGATATCGTGTAACTCCCGGATGCCGTAGGAGTGCTTTGGGTGTACCAAACGTCACAACGTAACTGGGTGACTATAAAGGTATACTACAGGTATCCCCGAAAGTATCTGTTGGGTTGACACGGATCGAGACTGGGATTTGTCACTTCGTATAACGGAGAGGTATCTCTGGGCCCACTCGGTAATGCATCATCAAAATGAGCTCAATGTGACCAAGTGTTTGGTCACGGGATCAAGCATTACGGTACGAGTAAAGTGACTTGCCGGTAACGAGATTGAACGAGGTATTGGGATACCGACGATCGAATCTCGGGCAAGTAACATACCGATTGACAAAGGGAATTGAATACGGGATTGATTGAATCCTCGACATAGTGGTTCATCCGATGAGATCATCATGGAACATGTGGGAGCCAACATGGGTATCCAGATCCCGCTATTGGTTATTGACCGGAGAGTCATCTCGGTCATGTCTACGTGTCTCCCGAACCCGTAGGGTCTACACACTTAAGGTTCGGTGACGCTAGGGTTGTAGAGATATTAGTATGCGGTAACCCGAAAATTGTTCGGAGTCCCGGATGAGATCCCGGACATCATGAGGAGTTCCGGAATGGTCCGGAGGTGAAGATTTATATATAGGAAGTCCAGTTTCGGCCATCGGGAAAGTTTCGGTGGTAATCGGTATTGTACCGGGACCACCGGAAGGGTCCCGGGGGTCCATCGGGTGGGGCCACCTATCCCGGAGGGCCCCATGGGCTGAAGTGGGAGGGGAACCAGCTCCTGGTGGGCTGGTGCGCCCCCCATGGGCCTCCCCTTGCGCCTAGGGTTGGAAACCCTAGGGGTGGGGGGCGCCCCACCTGACTTGGGGGGCAAGTTCCCCCTTGGCCGCCGCCCCCCTTGGAGATGGGATCTCCTAGGGCCGGCGCCCCCTTAGGGGCCCTATATATAGCGGGGGAGGGAGGGCAGCCAAACCGAAGTCCCTGGCGCCTCCCTCTCCCCTCGTAACACCTCTCCCTCTCGTTGGAGCTTGGCGAAGCCCTGCCGAGATCACCGCTGCTTCCACCACCACGCCGTAGTGCTGCTGGATCTCCATCAACCTCTCCTTCCCCTTGCTGGATCAAGAAGGAGGAGACGTCTTCCCCAACCGTACGTGTGTTGAACGCGGAGGTGTCGTCCATTCGGCGCTCGGTCATCGGTGATTTGGATCACGACGAGTACGACTCCATCAACCCCTTCTCTTGAACGCTTCCGCTCGCGATCTACAAGGGTATGTAGATGCACTCCTCTCCCTCGTTGCTAGATGACTCCATAGATTGATCTTGGTGATGCGTGGAAAATTTTAAAATTCTGCTACGTTCCCCAACAGTGGCATCATGAGCTAGGTCTATGCGTAGTTTCTATGCACGAGTAGAACACAAGTTGTTGTGGGCATCGATTTTGTCAATTTACTTGTCGTTACTAGTCTTATCTTGATTCGGCGGCATCGTGGGATGAAGCGGCCCGGACAGACCTTACACGTATGCTTACGTGAGACTGGTTCCACCGACTGACATGCACTAGTTGCATAAGGTGGCTAGTGGGTGTCTGTCTCTCCCATTTTAGTCGGATCGGATTCGATGAAAAGGGTCCTTATGAAGGGTAAATAGAAATTGGCATATCATGTTGTGGTTTGGCGTAGGTAAGAAACGTTCTTGCTAAAAACCTATAGCAGCCACGTAAAAAATTTGCAACAACAATTAGAGGACGTCTAACTTGTTTTTGCAGCATGTGCCGTGTGATGTGATATGGCCAAAAGGATGTGATGAATGATATATGTGATGTATGAGATTGATCATGTTCTTGTAATAAGAATCACGACTTGCATGTCGATGAGTATGACAACCGGCAGGAGCCATAGGAGTTGTCTTAATTTATTTATGACTGGCGTGTCAACTTATACGTCATGTAATTACTTTACTTTATAACTAACCATTAGCCATAGTAGTAGAAGTAATAGCTGACGAGACAACTTCATGAAGACACGATGATGGAGATCATGATGATGGAGATCATAGTGTCATGCCGGTGACGATGATGATCATGGCGCCCCGAAGATGGAGATCAAAAGGAGCAAAATGATATTGGCCATATCATGTCACTATTTGATTGCATGTGATGTTTATCATGTTTTACATCTTATTTGCTTAGAACGACGGTAGCATAAATAAGATGATCCCTCGCAATAATTTCAAGAAAGTGTTCCCCCTAACTGTGCACCGTTGCTAAGGTCCGTTGTTCCGAAGCACCACGTGATGATCGGGTGTGATAGGTTCTAAAGTTCGCATACAACGGGTGTAAGCCAGATTTACACACGCAATACACTTAGGTTGACTTGACGAGCCTAGCATGTACAGACATGGCCTCGGAACACGGAAGACTGAAAGGTCGAACATGAGTCGTATGGAAGATACGATCAACATGGAGATGTTCACCGATGATGACTTGTCCGTATCACGTGATGATCGGACACGGTCTAGTTGAGTCGGATCATGTATCACTTAGATGACTAGAGGGATGTCTAATCTAAGTGGGAGTTCATTAAAAATTTTGATTAGATGAACTTAATTATCATGAACTTAGTCTAAAAACCTTTGCAAAATATCTTGTAGATCAAATGGCCAACGCTCATGTCAACCTCAACTTCAACGCGTTCCTAGAGAAAACCAAGCTGAAAGATGATGGCAACAACTATATGGACTGGGTCCGGAACCTGAGGATCATCCTCATAGCTGCCAGGAAAGCATATGTCCTAGAAGCACCGCTAGGTGAAGCACCCATCCCAGAGAACCAAGACGTTATGAACGCTTGGCAGTCACGTGTTGATGATTACTCCCTCGTTCAGTGCGGCATGCTTTACAGCTTAGAACCAGGGCTCCAAAAGCGTTTTGAGCAACACGGAGCATATGAGATGTTCGAAGAGCTAAAAATGGTTTTCCAAGCTCATGCCCGGGTCGAGAGATATGAAGTCTCCGACAAGTTCTACAATTGTAAGATGGAGGAAAATAGTTCTGTCAGTGAGCACATACTCAAAATGTCTGGGTTGCACAACCGCTTGTCCCAGCTGGACATTAACCTCTCAGACGAGGCAGTCATTGACAGAATCCTTCAGTCGCTCCCACCTAGCTACAAGAGCTTTGTGATGAACTACAATATGCAGGAGATGGTGAAAACTATTCCTGAAGTATTTTCAATGCTGAAATCAGCGGAGGTGGGAATCAAAAAGGAACATCAAGTGTTGATGGTCAATAAAACCACTAGTTTCAAGAAAGGCAAGGGTAAGAAGAACTTCAAGAAGGACGGCAAGGGAGTTGCCGCGGCCGGTAAATCAGTTGCCGGGAAGAAGCCAAAGAATGGACCCAAACCTGAGACTAAGTGCTTTTATTGCAAGGGAAAGGGACACTGGAAGCGGAACTGCCCCAAATACTTAGCGGACAAGAAGGCCGGCAACACTAAAGGTATATGTGATATACATGTAATTGATGTGTACCTTACCAGTACTCGTAGTAGCTCCTGGGTATTTGATACCGGTGCAGTTGCTCATATTTGTAACTCAAAACAGGAGCTGCGGAATAAGCGGAGACTGGCGAAGGACGAGGTGACGATGCGCGTCGGGAATGGTTCCAAGGTCGATGTGATCGCCGTCGGCACGCTACCTCTACATTTACCTACGGGTAAACCTCAATAATTGTTATTTAGTGCCAGCTTTGAGCATGAACATTGTATTTGGATCTCGTTTAATATGAGATGGCTACTCATTTAAATCCGAGAATAATGGTTGTTCTATTTATATGAGAGATATGTTTTATGGTCATGCCCCGCTGGTCAATGGTTTATTCTTAATGAATCTCGAACGTGATGTTACACATATTCATAGTGTGAATACCAAAAGATGTAAGATTAATAATGATAGTCCCACATATCTGTGGCACTGCCGCCTTGGTCACTTCGGTGTCAAATGCATGAAGAAGCTCCATACAGATGGACTTTTGGAGTCTCTTGATTTTGAATCATTTGACACGTGCGAACCATGCCTCATGGGTAAAATGACCAAGACTCCGTTCTCCGGAACAATGGAGCGAGCAACCAACTTATTGGAAATTATACATACTGATGTGTGCGGTCCAATGAGCGTTGAGGCTCGTGGTGGCTATCATTATGTTCTCACTCTCACTGATGACTTAAGTAGATATGGGTATGTCTATTTGATGAAACACAAGTCTGAGACCTTTGAAAAGTTCAAGGAATTTCAGAATGAGGTGGAGAACCAACGTGACCGAAAGATAAAATTCTTACGATCAGATCGTGGGGGAGAATATTTAAGTCACGAATTCGGTACGCACTTAAGAAAATGTGGAATCGTTTCACAACTCACGCCGCCTGGAACACCTCAGCGTAACAGTGTGTCCGAACGTCGTAATCGCACTCTATTGGATATGGTGCGATCTATGATGTCACTCACTGATTTACCGCTATCATTTTGGGGATACACTCTAGAGACAGCTACATTCACTTTAAATAGGGCACCGTCTAAATCCGTTGAGACGACACCGTATGAATTGTGGTTTGGGAAGAAACCTAAGCTATTGTTTCTAAAAGTTTGGGGATGCGATGCTTATGTCAAGAAACTTCAACCTGAAAAGCTCGAACCCAAGTCAGAAAAATGCGTCTTCATAGGTTACCCTAAGGAAACCATTGGGTATACCTTCTACCTCAGATCCGAAGGCAAGATCTTTGTTGCCAAGAACGGGTACTTTCTGGAGAAAGAGTTTCTCTCGAGAGAAGTAAGTGGGAGGAAAGTAGAACTCGATGAAGTACTGCCTCTTGAACCGGAAAGTAGCGCAGCTCAGGAAGATGTTCCTGTGGTGCCTGCACCGACTAGAGAGGAAGTTAATGATAATGATCAAGGTACTTCGGATCAAGTTGCTACTGAACTTCGAAGGTCCACAAGGACACGTTCCACACCAGAATGGTATGGAAACCCTGTCCTAGAAATCATGTTGTTAGACAACGATGAACCTTCGAACTATGAAGAAGCAATGGCGGGCCCAGATTCCAACAAATGGCTTGAAGCCATGCAATCTGAGATAGGATCCATGTATGAAAACAAAGTATGGACTTTGACAAACTTGCCCGATGATCGGCGAGCGATAGAGAATAAATGGATCTTTAAGAAGAAGACGGACGCGGATGGTAATGTTACCATCTATAAGGCTCGACTTGTCGCTAAGGGTTATCGACAAGTTCAAGGGGTTGACTACGATGAGACCTTCTCACCCGTAGCGAAGCTGAAGTCCGTCCGAATCATGTTAGCAATTGCCGCATACTATGATTACGAGATATGGCAAATGGACGTCAAAACGCCATTCCTTGACGGCTTTCTTAAGGAAGAATTGTATATGATGCAGCCGGAAGGTTTTGTCAATCCTAAGAATGCTAACAAGGTATGCAAGCTCCAGCGCTCCATCTATGGGCTGGTGCAAGCATCTCGGAGTTGGAACGTTCGCTTTAATGAAATGATCAAAGTGTTTGGGCTTATGCAGACTTATGGAGAAGCCTGCGTTTACAAGAAAGTGAGTGGGAGCTCTGTAGAATTTCTCATATTATATGTGGATGACATACTTTTGATGGGAAATGATATAGAACTTTTGGACAGTATTAAGGCCTACTTGAATAAGTGTTTTTGAATGAAGGACCTTGGAGAAGCTGTTTACATATTAGGCATCAAGATCTATAGAGATAGATCGAGACGCCTCATAGGTCTTTCACAAAGCACATACCTTGATAAGATATTGAAGAAGTTCAATATGGATCGGTCCAAGAAGGGGTTCTTGCCTATGCTGCAAGGTGTGAAATTGAGCTCAGCTCAATGTCCGACCACGGCGGAAGATAGAGAAAAGATGAGTGTCGTCCCCTATGCCTCAGCCATAGGGTCTATCATGTATGCCATGTTGTGTACAAGACCTTATGTAAACCTTGCCGTGAGTTTGGTAGAAAGGTATCAAAGTAATCCCGGCATGGAACACTGGACAGCGGTCAAGAACATCCTAAAGTACCTGAAAAGGACTAAGGATATGTTTCTCGTATATGGAGGTGACGAGGAGCTCGTCGTAAAGGGTTACATCAACGCTAGCTTCGACACAGATCTGGATGACTCTAAGTCACAAACCGGATACGTGTATATTTTGAATGGTGGGGCAGTAAGCTGGTGCAGTTGCAAGCAAAGCGTCATGGCGGGATCTACATGTGAAGCGGAGTACATGGCAGCCTCGGAGGCAGCGCATGAAGCAATCTGGATGAAGGAGTTCATCACCGACCTAGGAGTCATACCCAATGCGTCGGGGCCGATCAATCTCTTCTGTGACAACACTGGAGCTATTGCCCTTGCCAAGTAGCCCGGGTTTCACAAGAAGACCAGGCACATCAAGCGTCGCTTCAACTCCATTCGTGAAAATGTTCAAGATGGAGACATAGATATTTGCAAAGATCCGTTGACTAAACCTCTTCCGCGAGCAAAACATGATAACACCAGAACTGTATGGGTGTTTGATTCATCACAATGTAACTAGATTATTGACTCTAGTGCAAGTGGGAGACTGTTGGAAATATGCCCTAGAGGCAATAATAAAATGATTATTATTATATTTCCTTGCTCATGATAATTGTCTATTATTCATGCTATAATTGTGTTATCCGGAAATCATAATACATGTGTGAATACATAGACCATAACATGTCCCTAGTGAGCCTCTAGTTAACTAGCTCGTTGATCAATAGATAGTCATGGTTTCCTGACTATGGACATTGGATGTCATTGATAACGGGATCACATCATTAGGAGAATGATGTGATGGACAAGACCCAATCCTAAGCATAGCACAAGATCGTGTAGTTCGTTTGCTAGAGCTTTTCCAATGTCAAGTATCATTTCCTTAGACCATGATATCGTGTAACTCCCGGATGCCGTAGGAGTGCTTTGGGTGTACCAAACGTCATAACGTAACTGGGTGACTATAAAGGTATACTACAGGTATCCCCGAAAGTATCTGTCGGGTTGACACGGATCAAGACTGGGATTTGTCACTCTGTATGATGGAGAGGTATCTCTGGGCCCACTTGGTAATGCATCATCAAAATGAGCTCAATGTGACCAAGTTTTTGGTCATGGGATCATGCATTACGGTACGAGTAAAGTGACTTGCCAGTAACGAGATTGAACGAGGTATTGGGATACCGATGATCGAATCTCGGGCAAGTAACGTATCGATTGACAAAGGGAATTGAATACGGGATTGATTGAATCCTCGACATCGTGGTTCATCCGATGAGATCATCGTGGAACATGTGGGAGACAACATGGGTATCCAGATTCCGCTGTTGGTTATTGACCGGAGAGTCGTCTCGGTCATTTCTGCGTGTCTCCCGAACCCGTAGGGTCTACACACTTAAGGTTCGATGACGCTAGGGTTGTAGAGATATTAGTATGCGGTAACCCGAAAGTTGTTTGGAGTCCCGGATGATATCCCGGATGTCATGAGGAGTTCCGAATGGTCCGGAGGTGAAGATTTATATATAGGAAGTCTAGTTTCGGCAATCGGGAAAGTTTCGGGGGTAATCGGTATTGTACCGGGACCACCGGAAGGGTCCCGGGTGTCCACCGGGTGGGGCCACCTATCCCGGAGGGGCCTGTGGGCTGAAGTGGGAGGGGAACCAGCCCCTGGTGGGCTGGTGCGCCCCCATGGGCCTCCCCTTGCGCCTAGGGTTGGAAACCCTAGGGGTGGGGGGCGCCCCACCTGACTTGGGGGGCAAGTTCCCCCTTGGCCGCCCCCCCCCTGGAGATGGGACCTCCTAGGGCCGGCGCCCCCCCCCCTTAGGGGCCCTATATATAGTGGGGGGAGGGCAGCCGAACCGAAGTCCCTGGCGCCTCCCTGTCCCCTCGTAACACCTCTCCCTCTCGTTGGAGCTTGGCGAAGCCCTGCCGAGATCACCGCTGCTTCCACCACCATGCCGTCGTGCTGCTGGATCTGCATCAACCTCTCCTTCCCCTTGCTGGATCAAGAAGGAGGAGACGTCTTCTCCAACCGTACGTGTGTTGAACGCGGAGGTGCCGTCCGTTCGGCGCTCGGTCATCGGTGATTTGGATCACGACGTGTACGACTCCATCAACCCCGTTCTCTTGAACGCTTCGGCTCGCGATCTACAAGGGTATGTAGATGCACTCCTCTCCCTCGTTTCTAGATGACTCCATAGATTGATCTTGGTGATGCATAGAAAATTTTAAAATTCTGCTACATTCCCCAACAGTGCAGGCGCCGGGGACCAGGGCGGAAATGCGGCGCCGCTGGAGGAGGAGGGGGAGCGAAAGCACGGGAGGACAAGGCGTCGGGGGTGCCCTTTCCCTTGCCATTGCTACTACTGAAGAGGCATGTGGGCGCGCCAGGGTTTGCGGTCGCCGGTGAGGAAACAAAGGGAGTGGTGGGGGGGCCAGATGTGGACGGGAGAAGCGGGTGAGGCTGGCCCCCGCCGCACACGTGGTTAAAAAAGAACGCTTCCATTGGCTGACGCGTGGGCCCGCTGTCGGTGGTCGTCATAAATAAGACGTCTAGTGGCGGTTGGGTGGCCTACAGGTGGGGACGCGGCGGACGGCGAGGAGACGCGCGGCGCGTCCGCTTCGCGTCCGCGCCAACGCATTCCAGGCGCAATTTTGGGCCGGAAATGGGTTGGCGCGGATGCCAGGCGGACACGATTTGAGTTTGGGTCGGCGCGTTGGGCCTCCAATTTTGTCCGTGCTGACCCAAACAGATGCAGGCGAACGAAATGGGTCACCCCATTGGAGTTGCTCTTAGAATCGCATTTATGTTGTCACGCGAACGACCAACCCGGAGTAGCACGTGATGTTTGACAAGCACGTGCGCCGAATAACTCTGCAACCAAATAATAAAAAGTCTCTTGTGTCCCCAACACACCAAATACAATGGTAAATTATATAGGTGCATTAGTTCGGCGAAGAGATGGTGATAAAAGTGTAGTAATGATAGTAGATATTGATTTTTGTAATAGGAACAATAAAAACAGCAAGGTAGCAATTGATAAATTGGAGCACAAATGGTATTGCAATGCTTGAAAATGAATCCTAGGGTCCGTACTTTCGCTAGTGCAATCTCTCAGTAATGCTAATATAAGTGGATCACATAACTATCCCTCAACGCAACGAAGAATCACTCCAAAGTTCTTATCTAGCGGAGAACATAATAAGAAATTGTTTGTAGCTATTCTTTCCGATCGGTCTATCCAAGAGTTCGTACTAAAATAACACCAAGTTAGTCTTTCCGGTCAATTTATCAAGAGTTCATACTAAAATAACACTAAGTTATTCTTTCCGATCGATCTATCCATGAGTTCGTACTAAAATAACACCAAGTTGGTCTTTCCAATCGATCTATCAAGAGTTCGTACTAAAATAACACTAAGTTATTCTTTCCGATCGATCTATTAAGAGTTTGAAGGAAATATGCCCTAGAGGCAATAATAAAGTTGTTATTTATATTTCCTTATATCATGATAAATGTTTATTATTCATGCTAAATTGTATTAATTGGAAACTTAGTACATGTGTGAATACATAGACAAACAGAATGTCACTAGTATGCCTCTACTTAACTAGCTCGTTGAATCAATGATGGTTATGTTTCCTAAGCATAGACATGGGTTTTCATTTGATTAACGGTATCACATCATTAGAGAATGATGTGATTGACTTTACCCATCCGTTAGCTGATCGTTTAGTTTGTTGCTATTGCTTTCTCCATAAATTATACATGTTCCTATGACTATGAGATCATACAACTCCCGAATACCGGAGGAACATGTTGTGTGCTACCAAACATCACAACGTAACTGGGTGATTATAAAGGTCTCTACAGGTGTCTTCGATGGTGTTTGTTGAGTTAGCATAGATCGAGATTAGGATTTGTCACTCCGATTGTCAGAGAGGTATCTCTGGACCCTCTCGGTAATGTACATCACTAAAAGCCTTGCAAGCAATGTAGCTAATGAGTTAGTTACGGGATGTAGCATTACAGAACGAGTAAAGAGACTTGCCGGTAACGAGATTGAACTAGGTATTGAGATACCGACGATCAGATCTCGGGCAAGTAACATACTGATGACAAAGGGAATAACGTATATCGTTATGCAGTTTGACCGATAAAGATCTTCGTAGAATATGTGGGAGCTAATATGAACATCCAGGTTCCGCTATTGTTTATTGACCGGAGACGTGTCTCGGTCATGTCTACATAGTTCTCGAACCCGTAGGGTCCGCACGCTTAACGTTTGGTGACGGTCGGTATTATGAGTTTATGTGTTTTGATGTACCGAAGGTAGTTCGGAGTCCCGGACTTGATCACGGACATGACGAGGAGTCTCGAAATGGTCGAGACGTAAAGATCAATATATTGGAAGCCTATGTTTGGACATCGGAATGGTTCCGAGTGAGTTCGGGCATTTTCCGGAGTACCGAGAGGTTACCGGAACCCCCCGGGGAGCATATGGGCCTTATTGGGATTTAGGGAAAAGGGAGAGGGGCTGCCTAGGTCCGGCCGCTGATGTCTACTACACAACCTTCTTCTTGTAGATGTTGTTGGACCTCCAAGTGCAGAGGTTTGTAGGACAGTAGCAAATTTCCCTCAAGTGGATGACCTAAGGTTTATCAATCCGTGGGAGGCGTAGGATGAAGATGGTCTCTCTCAAGCAACCCTGCAACCAAATAACAAAGAGTCTCTTGTGTCCCCAACACACCCAATACAATGATAAATTGTATAGGTGCACTAGTTCGGCGAAGAGATGGTGATAAAAGTGCAATATGAATGGTAGATATAGGTTTTTGTATTATGAAAATATAAAAATAGCAAGGTAACATGCAACAAAGAGTCACTCCAAAGTCACTAATAGCGGAGAACAAACGCAGAGATTATTGTAGGGTACGAAACCACCTCAAAGTTATCCTTTCTGATCGATCTATTCAAGAGTCCGTAGTAAAATAACACGAAGCTATTCTTTCCATTCAATCTATCATAGATTTCGTACTAGAATAACACCTTAAGACACAAATCAACCAAAACCCTAACGTCACCTAGATACTCCAATGTCACCTCAAGTATCCGTGCGTATGATTATACGATATGCATCACACAATCTCAGATTCATCTATTCAAACCAACACAAAGTACTTCAAAGAGTGCCCCGAAGTTTCTACCGGAGAGTCAAGACGAAAACGTGTACCAACCCCTCTGCATAAGTTCACGAGGTCACGGAACTCGCAAGTTAATCACCAAAACATACATCAAGTGGATCATGTGATATCCCATTGTCACCACAGATAAGCACATGCAAGACATATATCAAGTGTTCTCAAATCCTTAAAGAGTCAATCCGATAAGATAACTTCAAAGGGAAAACTCAATTCATCACAAGAGAGTAGAGGGGGAGAAACATCATAAGATCCAACTATAATAGCAAAGCTCGCGATACATCAAGATCGTGCCAACTCAAGAACACGAGAGAGAGAGAGAGAGAGAGAGAGAGAGAGAGAGAGAGAGAGAGAGAGAGAGAGAGATCAAACACATAGCCACTGGTACATACCCTCAGCCCCGAGGGAGAACTACTCCCTCCTCGTCATGGAGAGCATCGGGATGATGAAGATGGCCACCGGAGAGGGATTCCCCCCTCCGACAGGGTGCCAGAACGGGTCTAGTTTGGTTTTCAGTGGCTACGGAGGCTTCTGGCGGCGGAACTCTCGATCTATTCTGCTCCCTGATGTTTTTATGGTATATTGATATATATATATATATATATATATATATATATATATATATATATATATATATATATAGGCGAAAGAAGTTGGTCAGGGGAGCCACAAGGGGCCCACGAGGGTGGGGGCGCGCCCAGGGGGGCAGGCGCGCCTCCCTGCCTCGTGGCCACCTCGAAGCTTCCTTGACTTCAACTTCAAGTCTCCTGGATCACGTTCATTCCAAAAATCACGCTCCCGAAGGTTTCATTCCGTTTGGACTCTGTTTGATATTCCTTTTCTGTGAAACACTGAAACAAGGGAAAAAACAGAAACTGTCACTGGGCTCTGGGTTAATAGGTTAGTCCCATAAATAATATAAAAGTGCATAATAAAGCCCATAAACATCCAAAACAGATAATATAATAGCATGGAACAATCAAAAATTATAGATACGTTGGAGACGTATCAGCATCCCCAAGCTTATTTCCTGCTCGTCCTCGAGTAGGTAAATGATAAAAACATAATTTTTGATGTGGAATGCTACCAAACATATTTCTCTAAGTAATTATCTTGTGGCATGAATGTTCAGATCCATACGATTCAAGACAAAAGTTTAATATTGACATAAAAATAATAATACTTCAAGCATACTAACAAAGTAATCATGTCT
This sequence comes from Triticum dicoccoides, assembly GCF_002162155.2. Classification (NCBI taxonomy): domain Eukaryota; kingdom Viridiplantae; phylum Streptophyta; class Magnoliopsida; order Poales; family Poaceae; genus Triticum; species Triticum dicoccoides. The sequence goes on along the minus strand of NC_041382.1, from coordinate 727,499,184 downwards.
CCTCAAAATAACATGGCCAAAGCAAGCTATCCCCAAAAAATCATATAGTCTGGCTATGCTCCATCTTCACCACACAAGGTATTTAAATCATCCACAACCCCGATGACAAGCCAAGCAATTGTTTCATACTTTTGGTGTTCTCAAACTTTTTCAATCTTCACGCAATACATGAGTGTGAGCCATGGACATAGCACTATAGGTGGAATAGAATGGTGGTTGTGGAGAAGACAAAAAGGAGAAGATAGTATCACATCAACTAGGCGTATCAATGGGCTATGGAGATGGCCATCAATAGATATCAATGTGAGTGAGTAGGGATTGCCATGCAACGGATGCACTAGAGGTATAAGTGTATGAAAGCTCAACAAAAGAAACTAGTGCGTGTGCATCCAACTCGCTTGCTCACGAAGACCTAGGGCATTTTGAGGAAGCCCATCATTGGAATATACAAGCCAAGTTCTATAACGAAAAATTCCCACTAGTATATGAAAGTGACAACATAGGAGACTCTCTATCATGAAGATCATGGTGCTACTTTGAAGCACAAGTGTGGTAAAAGGATAGTAGAATTGCCCCTTCTCTCTTTATCTCTCATTTTTTTCTCTTTTTTTGGGCCTTCTCCTTTTTTATGGCCTTTCTTTTCTTTTTTTTCGTCCGGAGTCTCATCCCGACTTGTGGGGGAATCATAGTCTCCATCATCTATTCCTCACTTGGGACAATGCTCTAATAATGATGTTCATCACACTTTCATTTACTTACAACTCAAGAATTACAACTCGATACTTAGAACAAAATATGACTCTATATGAATGCCTCCGGCGGTGTACTAGCATGTGCAATGACTCATGAGTGGCATGTATGAAAGAATTATGAACGGTGGGTTTGCCACAAATACAATGTCAACTACATGATCATGCAAAGCAACATGACAATGATGGAGCGTGTCATAATAAGCGGAACGGTGGAAAGTTGCATGGCAATATATCTCGGAATTGCTATGGAAATGCCATAATAGGTAGGTATGGTGGCTTTCTTGAGGAAGATATATGGTGGGTTTATGGTACCGGCGAAAGTTGCGCGGTACTAGAGAGGCTAGCAATGGTGGCAGGGCGAGAGTGAGTATAATCCATGGACTAAACATTAGTCATAAAGAACTCACATACTTATTGCAAAAATCTATTAGTTATCGAAACAAAGTACTACGTGCATGCTCCTAGGGGGATAGATTGGTAGAAAAAGACCATCGCTCGTCCTCGACCGCCACTCATAAGGAAGACAATCAATAAATAAATCATGCTCCGACTTCATCACATAACGGTTCACCATACGTGCATGCTACGGGAATCACAAACTTCAGAACAAGTATTTATCAAATTCACAACTACTCAACTAGCATGACTCTAATATCACCATCTTCATATCTCAAAACAATCATCAAGTATCAAACTTCTCATAGTATTCAATGCACTCTATATAAAAGTTTTCATTATACCCATCCTGGATGCCCATCATATTAGGACTAAATTAATAACCAAAGCAAATTACCATGATGTTCTAAAGACTCTCAAAATAATATACGTGAAGCATGAGAGTTCATCTATTTCTTCAAAATAAAACCATCGTCATGCTCTAAAAGGATATAAGTGAAGCACTAGAGCAAATGACAAACTACTCTGAAAGATATAAGTGAAGATCAATGAGTAGTCGAATAATTATGCAACTATATGAAGACTCTCTAAAATTTAAGAATTTCAGATCTTGGTATTTTATTCAAACAGCAAGCAAAACAAAAGAAAATAAAATGACGCTCCAAGCAAAACACATATCATGTGGCGAATAAAAATATAGCTCCAAGTAAAGTTACCGGTGAACAAAGACGAAAGAGGGGATGCCTTCCCGGGCATCCCCAAGCTTAGGCTCTTGGTTGTCCTTGAATATTACCTTGTGGTGCCTTGGGAATCCCCAAGCTTAGGCTCTTGCCACTCCTTATTCCATAGTCCATCGAATCTTTACCCAAAACTTGAAAACTTCACAACACAAAACTTAACAGAAAACTCGTAAGCTCCGTTAGTATAAGAAAATAAATCACCACTTAGGTACTGTTGTGAACTCATTCTAAATTCATATTGGTGTAATATCTACTGTATTACAACTTCTCTATGGTTCATACCCTCCGATACTACTCATAGATTCATCAAAATAAGCAAACAACACAATGAAAGCAGAATCTGTCAAAAACAGAACAGTCTGTAGTAATCTGTAGGTTTTGAATACTTATTTAACCCAAAAAATTCTGAGAAATTAGGAAGTACTAGGAAATTTGTTTAATGATCTACTGCAGTTGGAATTGGTATTTTATCGCTCGATGGTAAAAAAATGAAAATTATTCTTGTGAGCGCATACTTTCTGTTTTTTACAGCAAGATCAAATAACAATCACCCAAGAAGATCCTAAAGGCTTTACTTGGCACAAACACTAATTAAAACATAAAAGACACAATAATAACAGAGGATAGATGATTAATTTATTACTAAACAAGAACAAAAATCAAGGAGCAAAAATAAAATTGGGTTGCCTCCCAACAAGCGCTATCGTTTAATGCCCCTAGCTAGGCATGATGATTTCAATGATGCTCACATAAAAGATAAGAATTGAAACATAAGAGAGCATCATGAAGAATATGACTAGCACATTTAAGTCTAACCCACTTCCTATGCATAGAGATTTTGTGAGCAAACAATTTATGGGAACAAGAATCAACTTGCATAGGAAGGTAAAACAAGCATAACTTCAAAATTTTAAGCACATAGAGAGGAAACTTGATATTATTGCAATTCCTACAAGCATATATTCCTCCCTCATAATAACTTTCAGTAGCATCATGAATGAATTCAACAATATAACCAGCACCTAAAGCATTCTTTTCATGATCTACAAGCATAGAAAATTTACTACTCTCTACATAAGCAAAATTCTTCTCATGAATAGTAGTGGGAGCAAACTCAACAAAATAATTACCATGTGAGGCATAATCCAATTGAAAACTAAAATCATGATGACAGGTTTCATGGTTATCATTATTCTTAATAGCATACAAGTCATCACAATAATCATCATAGGTAGCAACTTTGTTCTCATAATCAATTGGAACCTCTTCCGAAATAGTGGATTCATCACTAAATAAAGTCATGAACTCTCCAAATCCACTTTTATAATTATCACAATAAGATTCAACATCCTACAAAATAGTGGGATCATTATTTCTTAAAGTTGACACTCTTCCAAACCCACTTTCATCAATATAATCATCAAAAATAGGAGGCATGCTATCATCATAATAAATTTGCTCATCAAAACTTGGGAGACTAAATATATCATGTTCATGAAACGTAGCATCCCCAAGCTTGTGGCATTGCATATCATTAGAATCATGGATATTTAAAGAATTCATACTGACAACATTGCAATCATGCTCATAATTCAAATATTTAGTGCCAAACATTCTAATGCATTCTTCTTCTAGCACTTGAACACAATTATCTGAATCCTTATTCTCACGAAAGACATTAAAAACATGAAGCATATGAGGTACCCTCAATTCCACTTTTTGAATTTTCTTTTATAGACTAAACTAGTGATAAAACAAGAAACTAAAAGATTCGACTGCAAGATCTAAAGATATACCTTCAAGCACTCACCTCCCCGGCAACGGCGCCAGAAAAGAGCTTGATGTCTACTACACAACCTTCTTCTTGTAGATGTTGTTGGGCCTCCAAGTGCAGAGGTTTGTAGGACAGTAGCAAATTTCCCTCAAGTGGATGACCTAAGGTTTATCAATCCGTGGGAGGCATAGGATGAAGATGGTCTCTCTCAAGCAACCCTGCAACCAAATAACAAAGAGTCTCTTGTGTCCCCAACACACCCAATACAATGATAAATTGTATAGGTGCACTAGTTTGGCGAAGAGATGGTGATACAAGTGCAATTTGGATGGTAAATATAGGTTTTTGTAATCTGAAAATATAAAAACAGCAAGGTAACTAATGATAAAAGTGAGCGAAAACGGTATTGCAATGCGTTAAAACAAGGCCTAGGGTTCATACTTTCACTAGTGCAAGTTCCCTCAACAGTAATGACATAATTGGATCATATAACTATCCCTCAACATGCAACAAGGAGTCACTCCAAAGTCACTAATAGCGGAGAACAAACAAAGAGATTATTGTAGGGTACGAAACCACCTCAAAGTTATCCTTTCTGATCGATCTATTCAAGAGTCCGTAGTAAAATAACACGAAGCTATTCTTTCCGTTCAATCTATCATAGAGTTCGTACTAGAATAACACCTTAAGACACAAATCAACCAAAACCCTAATGTCACCTAGATACTCCAATGTCACCTCAAGTATCCGTGGGTATGATTATATGATATGCATCACACAATCTCAGATTCATCTATTCAAACCAACACAAAGTACTTCAAAGAGTGCCCCAAAGTTTCTACCGGAGAGTCAAGACGAAAACATGTGCCAACCCCTATGCATAAGTTCACGAGGTCACGGAACTCGCAAGTTGATCACCAAAACATACATCAAGTGGATCACGTGATATCCCATTGTCACCACAGATAAGCACATGCAAGACATACATCAAGTGTTCTCAAATCCTTAAAGACTCAATCCGATAAGATAACTTCAAAGGGAAAACTCAATTCATCACAAGAGAGTAGAGGGGGAGAAACATCATAAGATCCAACTATAATAGCAAAGCTCGTGATTACTACCTCTTGAGCACTGCGTTGGTTTTCCTCGAAGAGGAAGGGATGATGCAGCAAAGTAGCGTAAGTATTTCCCTCAATTTTTGAGAACCAAGGTATCAATCCAGTAGGAGGCTACGCGCGAGTCACTCGTACCTGCACAAAACAAATAAATCCTCGCAACCAACGCGAATAGGGGTTGTCAATCCCTACACGGCCACTTACGAGAGTGAGATTTGATAGATATGATAAGATCATATTTTTGGTATTTTTGCGATAAAGATGCAAAGTAAAATAAAGGCAAAGTAAAAAGGAAAGGAAATAACTAAGTAGTAGGAGATAAATATGATGAAGATAGACCCGGGGGCCATAGGTTTCACTAGTGGCTTCTCTCGAGAGCATAAGTATTCTACGGTGGGTGAACAAATTACTGTTGAGAAATTGACGGAATTGAGCATAGTTATGAGAATATCTAGGTATGATCATGTATATAGGCATCACATCCGAGACAAGTAGACCGACTCCTGCCTGCATCTACTACTATTACTCCACTCATCGACTGCTATCCAGCATGCATCTAGAGTATTAAGTTAAAAACAGAGCAACACCTTAAGCAAGATGACATGATGTAGAGGGACACACTCATGCAATATGATGAAAACCCCATCTTGTTATCCTCGATGGCAACAATACAATACGTGCCTTGCTTCCCCTATTGTCACTGGGAAAGGACACCGCAAGATTGAACCCAAAGCTAAGCACTTCTCCCATTGCAAGAAAGATCAATCTAGTAGGCCAAACCAAACTGATAATTCGAAGAGACTTGCAAAGATAACCAATCATACATAAAAGAATTGAGAGAAGATTCAAATATTATTCATAGATAGACTTTATCATAAACCCACAATTCATCGATCTCAACAAACACACCGCAAAAAGAAGATTACATCGAATAGTTCTCCACAAGAGAGGGGGAGAACATTGTATTGAGATCCAAAAAGAGAGAAGAAGCCATCTAGCTAATAACTATGGACCCATAGGTCTGAGGTGAACTACTCACACTTCATCGGAGAGGCTATGGTGTTGATGTAGAAGCCCTCCATGATCGATGCCCCCTCCGGCGGAGCTCCGGAATAGGCCCAAAGATGGGATCTCATGGATACAGAAAGTTGCGGCGGTGGAATTAGGGTTTTGGCTCCGTATCTGATCGTTTGGGGGTACGTAGGTATATATAGGAGGAAGGAGTATGTTGGTGGAGCAACAGGGGGCCCACGAGGGTGGAGGGCGCGCCTGGTGGGTGTAGGCGCGCCCCCTACCTCGTGGCCTCCTCTTTTGTGTCTTGACGTAGGGTCCAAGTCTCCCGAGTCTTGTTCGTTGAGAAAATCACGTTCCCGAAGGTTTCATTCCGTTTCGACTCCGTTTGATATTCCTTTTCTTCGAAACCCTAAAACTGGCAAAAAACAGCAATTCTGGGCTGGGCCTCCGGTTAATAGGTTAGTCCCAACAATAATATAAAAGTGGATAATAAAGCCCAATAATGTCCAAAACAGTAGATAATATAGCATGGAGCAATCAAAAATTATAGATACGTTGGAGACGTATCAAGCATCCCCAAGCTTAATTCCTGCTCGTCCTCGAGTAGGTAAATGATAAAAACAGAATTTTTGATGTGGAGTGCTACTTGGCATAATTTTAATGTAATTCTTCTTAATTGTGGTATGAATATTCAGATCCGAAAGATTCAAGACAAAAGTTCATATTGACATAAAAATAATAATACTTCAAGCATACTAACAAAGCAATTATATCTTCTCAAAATAACATGGCCAAAAAAAGTTATCCCTACAAAATCATATAGTCTGGCTATGCTCCATCTTCACCACACAAAATTTTTAAATCATGCACAACCCCGATGACAAGTCAAGCAATTGTTTCATACTTTTGACATTCTCAAAACTTTTTCATTTTTCACGCAATACATGAGCGTGAGCCATGGACATAGCACTATAGGTGGAATAGAATGGTGGTTGTGGAGAAGACAAAAAGGGGAAGATAGTCTCACATAAACTAGGTGTATCAACGGGCTATGGAGATGCCCATCAATAGATATCAATGTGAGTGAGTAGGGATTGCCATGCAACAGATGCACTAGAGCTGTAAGTATATGAAAGCTCAAAAAGAAACTAAGTGGGTGTGCATCCAACTTGCTTGCTCATGAATACCTAGGGCATTTTGAGGAAGCCCATCATTGGAATATACAAGCCAAGTTCTATAATGAAAAATTCCCACTAGTATATGAAAGTGATAACATGAGAGACTCTCTACTATGAATATCATGGTGCTACTTTGAAGCACAAGTGTGGTAAAAGGATAGTAACATTGTCCCTTCTCTCTTTTTCTCTCATTTTTTTATTTGGGCCTTTTCTCTTTTTTTTATGGCCTCTTTTCTTCCTTTTTTTTCTTTTTATTTTTCGTCCGGAGTCTCATCCTGACTTGTGGGGGGATCATAGTCTCCATCATCCTTCGTCACTGGGACAATGCTCTAATGATGATCATCACACTTTTATTTTTCTTACAACTCAAGAATTACAACTTGATACTTAGAACAAAATATGACTCTATATGAATGCCTCCGGCGGTGTACCGGGATATGCAATGACTCATGAGTGACATGTATGAAAGAATTATGAATGGTGGATTTGCCACAAATACGATGTCAACTACATGATCATGCTAAGCAATATGACAATGATGGAGTGTGTCATAATAAATGGAACGGTGGAAATTTGCATGGCAATATATCTCGGAATGGCTATGTAAATGACATAATAGGTAGGTATGGTGGCTGTTTTGAGGAAGGTATATGGTGGGTGTATGATACCGGCGAAAGGTGCGCGGTATTAGAGAGGCTAGCAAAGGTGTAAGGGTGAGAGTAGTGCGTATAATCCATGGACTCAACATTAGTCATAAAGAACTCATATACTTATTGCAAAAATCTACAAGTTATCAAAGCAAAGTATTACGCGCATGCTCCTAGGGGGATAGATTGGTAGGAAAAGACCATCGCTCGTCCCCGACCGCCACTCATAAGGAAGACAATCAATAAATAAATCATGCTCCGACTTCATCACATAACGGTTCACCATACGTGCATGCTACGGGAATCACAAGCTTTAACACAAGTATTTCTCAAATTCACAACTACTCAACTAGCACAACTTTAATATCACCATCTTTATATCTCAAAACAATTATCAAGTATCAAACTTCTCATAGTATTCAACACTCATAGGAAAGTTTTATTATTAATCTTGTATACCAAGCATATTAGGATTTTAGGAAAATTACCATTATATCTAAGACTCTCAAAATAATCTAAGTGGAACATGAGAGATCAATAGTTTCTATAAAATAAATCCACCACCGTGCTCTAAAAGATATAAGTGAAGCACTAGAGCAAAACTATATAACTCAAAAGATATAAGCGAAGCACATAGAGTATTCTAACAAATTTCAAATCATGTATGGCTCTATCAAAAGGTGTGTACAGCAAGTATGATTGTGGTAAACTAACAAATAAAGACTCAAATCATAAAAGACGCTCCCAGCAAAACACATATCATGTGGCGAATAAAAATATAGCTCCAAGTAAAGTTACCGATAGAAGTAGACGAAAGAGGGGATGCCTTCCGGGGCATCCCCAAGCTTTGGCTTTGAGGTGTCCTTAAATTATCTTGGGGGTGACATGGGCATCCCCAAGCTTAGGCTCTTGCCACTCCTTGTTCCATAATCCATCAAATCTTTACCCAAAACTTGAAAACTTCACAACACAAAACTTAAAGTAGAAAACCTCGTGAGCTCCGTTAGCGAAAGAAAATAAAAGACCACTTCAAGGTACTGTAATGAACTCAGTATTTATTTATATTGGTGTTATACCTACTGTGTTCCAACTTCTCTATGGTTTATAAACTATTTTACTAGCCATAGATTCATCAAAATAAGCAAACAACACACAAAAAACAGAATCTGTCAAAAACAGAACAGTCTGTAGTAATCTGTAGCTAGCGCAAGATCTGGAACCCCAAAAATTCTAAAATAAATTTCTGGACGTGATTAATTTGTCTATTAATCATCTTCAAAAAGAATTAACTAAATAGAACTTTCCAAATAAAAATGGCAGCAGTTCTCGTGAGCGCTAAAGTTTCTGTTTTTTACAGCAAGTGTAACAAGACTTTCCCCAAGTCTTCCCAACGGTTCTACTTGGCACAAACACTAATTAAACACAAAAAACACAACCAAAACAGAGTATAGATAAATTATTTATTACTAAACAGGAGCAAAAATTAAGGAATAAAAATAAAATTGGGTTGCCTCCCAACAAGCGCTATCGTTTAATGCCCCTAGCTAGGCATAACAAGCAAGGATAGATCTAGGTATTGCCATCTTTGGTAGGCAATCCATAAGTGGCTCTCATAATAGATTCATAAGTTAATTTAATTTTCTTTCTAGAAAAGTGTTCCATGCCTTTCCTTAATGGAAATTGGAATCTAATATTTCCTTTCTTCATATAAATAATTGCACCAATCGTTCTAAGGAAAGGTCTACCAAGAATAATAGGACATGAAGGATTGCAATCTATGTCAAGAACAATAAAATCTATGGGTACATAATTCCTATTTGCAACAATAAGAATATCATTAATTCTTCCCATAGGTTTCTTAATAGTGGAATCCGCAAGGTGCAAGTTTAGAGAGCAATCATCAAAATCACGGAAACCTAACAAATCACACAGAGTCTTTGGAATCGTGGAAACACTAGCACCCAAATCACATAAAGCATAGCATTCATGATCTTTAATTTTTATTTTAATAGTTGGTTCCCACTCATCATAAAGTTTTCTAGGGATAGAAACTTCCAATTCAAGTTTTTCTTCATAAGATTGCATCAAGGCATCAACGATATGTTTAGTAAACGCTTTATTTTGACTATAAGCATGAGGAGAATTTAGAACGGATTGCAACAAGGAAATACAATAATCAAAGAGAAATTTTCATAGTTAAATTCCTTGAAATCCATAATAGTGGGTTTAGCAACATCTAGGGTTTTAATTTCTTCAATCCCTCTTTTATCAATTTTAGCATCAAGATCAACAAATTCCGAATTCTTGGAACGCCTTCTAGGTAAAGGTGGATCATATTCAGTCCCATCATTATCAAGATTCATACTGCAAAACAAAGATTTAATAGGGGACACATCAATAACTTTTAGATCTTCATCTTTATTTTCATAGGAACTAGAAGAACACGCTCTTATAAAGGCATCTTTCTTAGCACGCATCCTAGCGGTTCTTTCTTTGCACTCATCAATGGAAATTATCATGGCTTTGAGAGACTCATTGACATCATGCTTAGGTGGAATAGATCTAAGTTTCAAAGAAACAACATTAAGAGCAATTCTATCAACGTTCCTAGCCTAATAATCAATCTTAAGCAATTTTTCTTCAATCAAAGCATTGAAATTCTTTTGCGAAGTAATAAATTCTTTAGTATTGGATTCAAAATCAGAGTGCATATTATTATAATTTCCATAAGAATTGTTGTAGGAATTACCATAATTATTAGAGGGATTACTAGGATAAGGCCTAGGGTTGAAATTTCCTCTATACGCATTGTTACAAAAATTGTTCCTACCAACAAAATTCACATCCATAGATTCATTATTATTCTCAATCAAAGTAGACAAGGGCATATCATTAGGATCAGAAGAAACACTCTTATTAGCAAATAATTTCATAAGTTCATCCATCTTTCCACTCAAAGCATTAATTTCTTCTATCGCATGCACCTTTTTATTAGTAGATCTTTCAGTATGCCATTGAAAATAATTAACCATAATATTATCTAGGAGTTTAGTAGCTTCTCCTAAAGTGATTTCCATAAAAGTGCCTCCCGCGGCCGAATCTAAAAGATTTCTAGAAGCAAAATTCAATCCGGCATAAAAAAATTGTATAATCATCCACAAGTTTAAACCATGAGTAGGGAAATTAAGTATCATTAGTTCCATTCTCTCCCAAGCTTGTGCAACATGTTGATGATCAAGTTGCTTAAAATTCATAATATTGTTTCTAAGAGAGATGATCTTAGCGGGAGAAAAATACTTAGAGATAAAAGCATCTTTGCACTTATTCCATGAATCAATACTATTTTTAGGCAAAGATGAAAACCAAGCTTTAGCACGATCTCTAAGCGAAAAAGGAAATAGCTTCAATTTAACAATACCATTATCCACATCTTTCTTCTTTTGCATGTCACACAGATCAACGAAGCTATTTAGATGGGTAGAGGCATCTTCACTAGGAAGGCCGGAAAACGGATCTTTCATGACAAGATTTAGCAAAGCAGTATTAATTTCACAAGATTCAGCATCGGTAAGAGGAGCAATAGGAGTGCTAATAAAATCATTGTTGTTGGTATTGGTGAAGTCACATAATTTAGTATTATCTTGAGCCATCGTGACAAGCAAGCGAACTAACACACAAGCAAACAAAAAGCAAGCAGGCAAAAAAGAGGCAAATAGGGAAAGAGAGAGACGACAGAGAGAGAGGGTGAAGTGGGGGAGAGGAAAACGAGAGGCAAATGGCAAATAATGTAATGCGGGAGATAAGGGTATGTGATGGGTACTTGGTATGTTGACTTTTGCGTAGACCTCCCCGGCAACGGCGCCAGAAATCCTTCTTGCTACCTCTTGAGCACTGCGTTGGTTTTCCTCGAAGAGGAAGGGATGATGCAGCAAAGTAGCGTAAGTATTTCCCTCAGTTTTTGAGAACCAAGGTATCAATCCAGTAGGAGGCTACGCGTGAGTCCCTCATACCTGCATAAAACAAATAAATCCTCGCAAGCAACGCAAATAGGGGTTGTCAATCCCTACACGGCCACTTACGAGAGTGAGATCTGATAGATATGATGAGATAATATTTTTGGTATTTTTATGATAAAGATGCAAAGTAAAATAAAGGCAAAGTAAAAAAGCAAAGGAAATAACTAAGTAGTAGGAGATTAATATGATGAAGATAGACCCGGGCGCCCTAGGTTTCACTAGTGGCTTCTCTCGAGAGCATAAGTATTTTACGATGGGTGAACAAATTACTGTTGAGCAATTGACAGAATTGAGCATAGTTATGAGAATATCTAGGTATGATCATGTATATAGGCATCACGTCCGAGACAAGTAGACCGACTCCTGCCTGCATCTACTACTATTACTCCACTCATCGACCGCTATCCAGCATGCATCTAGAGTATTAAGTTAAAAACAGAGTAACGCCTTAAGCAAGATGACATGATGTAGAGGGATAAACTCATGCAATATGATGAAAACCCCATCTTGTTATCCTTGATGGCAACAATACAATACGTGCCTTGTTGCCCATACTGTCACTGGGAAAGGACACCGCAAGATTGAACCCAAAGCTAAGCACTTCTCCCATTGCAAGAAAGATCAATCTAGTAGGCCAAACCAAACTGATAATTCAAAGAGACTTGCGAAGATAACCAATCATACATAAAAGAATTCAGAGAAGATTCAAATATTATTCATAGATAGACTTGATCATAAACCCACAATTCATCGGTCTCAACAAACACACCGCAAAAAGAAGATTACATCGAATAGTTCTCCACAAGAGAGGGGGAGAACATTGTATTGAGATCCAAAAAGAGAGAAGAAGCCATCTAGCTAATAACTATGGACCCGTAGGTCTGAGGTGAACTACTCGCACTTCATCGAAGAGGCTATGGTGTTGATGTAGAAGCCCTCCGTGATCGATGCCCCCTCCGGTGGAGCTCCGGAACAGGCCCCAAGATGGGATCTCATGGATACAGAAAGTTGCGGTGGTGGAATTAGGGTTTTGGCTCCATATCTGATCGTTTGGGGGTACGTAGGTATATATAGGAGGAAGGAGTACGTCGGTGGAGCAACAAGGGGCCCACGAGGGTGGAGGGCGCGCCTAGTGGGGGTAGGCGCGCCCCCCTACCTCGTGGCCTCCTCTTTTGTGTCTTGACGTAGGGTCCAAGTCTCCCGAGTCTTGTTCGTTGAGAAAATCACGTTCCCGAAGGTTTCATTCCGTTTGGACTCCGTTTGATATTCCTTTTCTTCGAAACCCTAAAACTGGCAAAAAACAGCAATTCTGGGTAGGTCCTCCGGTTAATAGGTTAGTCCCAAAAATAATATAAAAGTGGATAATAAAGCCCAATAATGTCCAAAACAGTAGATAATATAGCATGGAGCAATCAAAAAATATAGATACGTTGGAGACGTATCAGCGATACATCAAGATCGTGCCAACTCAAGAACACGAGAGAGAGAGAGAGAGAGAGAGAGAGAGAGAGAGAGAGAGATCAAACACATAGCTACTGGTACATACCCTCAGCCCCGAGGGAGAACTACTCCCTCCTCATCATGGAGAGCACCGGGATGATGAAGATGGCCACCGGAGAGGGATTCCCCCCTCTGACAGGGTGCCAGAATGGGTCTAGTTCAGTTTTCGGTGGCTACGGAGGTTTCTGGTGGCGGAACTCTCGAACTATTCTGCTCCCTGATGTTTTTAAGGTA
>NC_041382.1:727477791-727485434 GCF_002162155.2 Triticum dicoccoides | reverse complement strand
TATATATCGTGATCACTTAGATGATTAGAGAGATGTATATCTAAGTGGGAGTTCTTAAGTAATTTGATTAATTGAACTTTAATTTATCATGAACTTAGTACCTGATAGTATTTTGCAGGTCTATGTTGTTGTAGATAGATGGCCCGTGTTGTTGTTCCATTGAATTTTAATGCATTCCTAGAGAAAGCTAAGTTGAAAGATGATGGTAGCAACTACACGGAATGGGTCCGTAACTTGAGGATTATCCTCATTGCTGCACAGAAGAATTACGTCCTGGAAGCACCGCTAGGTGACAAACCCGCTGCAGGAGCAACGCCAGATGTTGTGAACACCTGGCAGAGCAAAGCTGATGACTACTCGATAGTTCAGTGTGCCATGCTTTACGCCTTAGAACCGGGACTTCAACGATGTTTTGAACGTCATGGAGCATATGAGATGTTCCAGGAGTTGAAGTTAATATTTCAAGCAAATTCCCAGATTGAAAGATATGAAGTCTCCAATAAGTTCTACAGCTGCAAGATGGAGGAGAATAGTTTTGTCAGTGAACATATACTCAGAATGTCTGGGTACCACAACCACTTGGCTCAACTGGGAGTTAATCTTCATAATGATAGTGTCATTGACAGGGTTCTTCAATCACTGCCACCAAGCTACAAGAGCTTCGTTATGAACTATAATATGCAAGGGATCGATAAGACAATTCCTAAGCTCTTCGCAATGCTAAAAGCCGCGGAGGTAGAAATCAAGGAGCATCAAGTGTTGATGGTCAACAAGACCACCAGTTTCAAGAAAAAGGGTAAAGGGAAGAAGGGGAACTTCAAGAAGAACAGCAAGCCAGTTGCTGCTCAAGTGAAGAAACCCAAGTCTGGACCTAAGCCTAAGACTGAGTGCTTCTACTGCAAAGGGACTGGTCACTGGAAGCGGAACTGCCAAAGTATTTGGCGAAGAAGAACGATGGCAAAGTGAAAGGTATATTTGATATACATGTTATTGATGTGTACCTTACTAATGCTCACAGTAGTGCCTGGGTATTTGATACTGGCTCAGTTGCTAACATTTGCAACTCGAAACAGGGGCTACAGATTAAGCGAAGATTGCCTAAGGACGAGGTGACGATGTGCGTGGGAAATGGTTCCAAAGTCGATGTGATCGCCGTCGGCACGCTACCTCTACCTCTACCTTCGGGATTAGTTTAGACCTAAATAATTGTTATTTGGTGCCAGCGTTGAGCATGATCATTATATCTGGATCTTGTTTGATGCGAGACGGTTATTCATTTAAATCAGAGGATAATGGTTGTTCTATTTATATGAGTAATATCTTTATGGTCATGCACCCTTGATGAATGGTCTATTTTTACTAAATCTTGATAGTAGTGATACACATGTTCATAGTATTGAAGCCAAAAGATGCAGAGTTGATAATGATAGTGCAACTTATTTGTGGCACTGTCATTTGGGTCATATTGGTGTGAAGCGCATGGAGAAACTCCATTCTGATGGACTTCTGGAATCACTTGATTATGAATCACTTGGTACTTGCAAACCATGCCTCATGGGTAAGATGACTATAACTCCGTTCTTCGGAACAATGGAGCGAGCAACAGAGTTATTGGAAATCATACATACTCATGTATGTGGTCCAATGAACATTAAAGCTCGCGGCGGATATCGTTAGTTTCTCACCTTCACAGATGATTTGAGCAGATATGGGTATATCTACTTAATGAAACATAAGTCTGAAACATTTGAAAAGTTCAAAGAATTTCAGAGTGAAGTGGAAAATCATCGTAACAAGATAATCAAGTTTCTATGATCTGATCGTGGAGGAGAATATTTGAGTTATGAGTTTGGACTTCATTTGAAACAATGCGGAATAGTTTTGCAACTCATGCCACCTGGAACACCACAACGTAATGGTGTGTCCGAACATCGTAACCGCACCTTATTAGATATGGTGCGATATATGATGTCTCTCACTGATTTACCGCTATCATTTTGGGGTTATGCTTTAGAGACGGCCACATTCACATTAAATAGGGCACCATCTAAATCCGTTGAGATGACACCTTATGAAGTGTGGTTTGGCAAGAAACCCAAGTTGTCATTTCTTAAAGTTTGGGGTTGCGATGTTTATGTGAAAAAGCTTCAACCTAATAAGCTCGAACCCAAATCGGAGAAATGTGTCTTCATAGGATACCCAAAGGAGACTGTTGGGTACACCTTCTATCACATATCTGAAGGCAAGATATTCGTTGCTAAGAATGGATCATTTCTAGAGAAGGAGTTTCTCTCGAAAGAAGTGAGTGGGAGGAAAGTAGAACTTGACAAGGTAATTGTACCTTCTCCCTTATTGGAAAGTAGTTCATCACTGGAATCGGTTCCAGTGATCCCTACACCAGTAAGTGAGGAAGCTAATGATGATGATCCTGAAACTTCCGATCAAGTTACTACTGAACCTCGTAGGTCAACAAGAGTAAGATCCGCACCAGTACGGTAATCCTGTTCTGGAAGTCATGTTACTTGACCATGATGAACCTACGAACTATGAGGAAGCAATGATGACCCAGATTCCGCAAAATGGCTTGAGGCCATGAAATATAAGATGGAATCCATGTATGAGAACAAAGTGTGGACTTTGGTTGACTTGCCAGTTGATCGGCAGGCCATAGAGAATAAATGGATCTTCAAGAAGAAGACTGATGCTGACGGTAAATATTACTGTCTACAAAGCTCGATTTGTTGCGAAAGGTTTTCGACAAGTTCAAGGAGTTGACTACGATGAGACCTTCTCACCCATAGCGATGCTTAAGTCCGTTCGAATCATGTTAGCAATTGCCGCATTTTATGATTATGAAATTTGGCAAATGGATGTCAAAACTGCATTCCTTAATGGATATCTTAAAGAAGAGTTGTATATGATGCAACTAGAAGGTTTTTTCTATCCAAAAGGTGCTAACAAAGTGTGCAAGCTCCAGCGATCCATTTATGGACTGCTGCAAGCCTCTCGTAGTTGGAATATACACTTTGATAGTGTGATCAAAGCATATGGTTTTATACAGACTTTTGGAGAAGCCTGTATTTACAAGAAAGTGAGTGGGAGCTCCGTAGCATTTCTGATATTATATGTAGATGACATATTGTTGATCGGAAATGATACTGAATTTCTGAATAGCATAAAAGGATACTTGAATAAGAATTTTTCAATGAAAGACCTTAGTGAAGCTGCTTATATATTGGGCATCAAGATCTATAGAGATAGATCAAGACGCTTAATTGGACTTTCACAAAGAACATACCTTGATAAAGTTTTGAAGATATTCAAAATGGATCGGGCAAAGAAAGGGTTCTTGCTTGTAATACAAGGTGTGAAGTTGAGTCAGACTCAATGCCCGACCATTGCAGAAGATAGAGAGAAAATGAAAGGTGTTCCCTATGCTTCAGCCATAGGCTCTATCATGTATGCAATGTTGTGTACCATACCTGATGTGTGCCTTGCTATCAGTTTAGCAGGGAGGTACCAAAGTAATCCAGGAGTGGATCACTCGACAGTGGTCAAGAACATCCTAAAATACCTGAAAAGGACTAAGGATATGTTTCTCATATATGGAGGTGACAAACAGCTCGTCGTAAACGGTTACATTGATGCAAGCTTTGACACTGATCCGAATGACTCTAAGTCACAAATCGGATACGTGTTTTTATTAAATGGTGGAGCTGTCAGTTGGTGCAGTTCCAAGCAGAGCGTCGTGGCGGGATCTACATGTGAAGTGGAGTACATAGCTGCTTCGGAAGCAGCGAATGAAGGAGTCTGGTTGAAGGAGTTCATATCCGATCTAGGTGTCATACCTAGTGCATCGGGTCCAATGAAAATCTTTTGTGAAAACATTGGTGCAATTGCCTTGGCAAAGGAATCCAGATTTCACAAGAAAACCAAGCACATCAAGAGACGCTTCAATTCCATCTGCGATCAAGTCAAGGAGGGAGACATAGAGATTTGCAAGATACATACGGATCTGAATGTTGCAGACCCGTTGACTAAGCCTCTCTCACGAGCAAAACATGATGAGCACCAAGACTCCATGGGTGTTAGAATCATTACAATGTAATCTAGATTATTCACTCTAGTGCAAGTGGGAGACTGAAGGAAATATGCCCTAGAGGCAATAATAAAGTTGTTATTTATATTTCCTTATATCATGATAAATGTTTATTATTCATGCTAGAATTGTATTAACCGGAAACTTAGTACATGTGTGAATACCTAGACAAACAGAATGTCACTAGTATGCCTCTACTTAACTAGCTCGTTGAATCAATGATGGTTATGTTTCCTAACCATAGACATGAATTGTAATTTGATTAACGGGATCACATAATTAGAGAATGATGTGATTGACTTGACCCATTCGTTAGCTTAGCACGATGGTAGTTTAGTTTGTTGCTATTGCTTTCTCCATAACTTATACATGTTCCTATGACTATGAGATCATGCAACTCCCGAATACCGGAGGAACACTTTGTGTGCTACCAAACGTCACAATGTAACTTGGTGATTATAAAGGTGCTCTACAGGTGTCTCCAATGATGTTTGTTGAGTTGGCATAGATCGAGATTAGGATTTCTCACTCTGATTGTCGGAGAGGTATCTCCGGGCCCTCTCCGTAATGTACATCACTATTGTGACGCCCCCGATTTGACCGTATACTAATCATACACGCAAATGTGTACGATCAAGATCAAGGAATCACGGGAAGATATCACAACACAACTCTAGACACAAATTAAAATAATACAAGCTTTATATTACAAGCCAGGGGCCTCAAGGGCTCGAAAACACAAGAGTTAGCGGAAGCAACAATATCTGAGTATAGACATGAGTTAAACAGGATTGCCTTAAGAAGACTAGCACAACAACAACAATGATCGAAAAGGCAAGGTCTCCTGCCTGGGAGCCTCCTAACTACTCCTAGTCATCGGCGGTCTTCACGTAGTAGTACGCATCCTCCGGGTAGTAGTAGTCATCAGTGGCGTCGTCTAGCTCCTGGGCTCCATCATCTGGTCGCAACAATTGGGTATGGGGGAAAAGAAGTAGCAAAGCAACCGTGAGTACTCATCCAAAGTACTCGCAAGACTTACATCAGATCTAAACTAAGTATGCATCTGTATCAAAGGAATGGGTTGTATCTGTGGACTAAACTGCAGAATGCCAGAAGGGAAGGGGAAAGCCTAGCCTATCGCAGCCTAGCATCTTCTGGAAACCACCATCTTGCAGCAACAAGAGGGAGTAGAGTAGCATAAAGTAAAGTAGCAGTAGTGTTATCAACCTCAGCCGGAGATCCTTTCTCGACTCCCTGCGAGAAAGCAATCCCAGAGCCATACTATCCATTTCTCATCACCATCCATTTCTCATCACACGTATCCAGTTCTAGTTGTATCTATCGGGATACAACTCCAAGTGTGCGTTACCGTAGGACAGGCTATTGATAGATGTTTTCTTCCCTGCAGGGGTGCACCAACTTACCCACCACGCTTGATTAACTCCGGCCGGACACACTTTCCTGGGTCATGCCCGGCCTCGGTCAAACAGTATGTCGTAACTCGACCTAGGCTTAGTAGAGAGGCCAGCACGCCGGACTAAACCTATGCCCCCAGGGGTCATGGGCCATCTCCCCGGGAACTCCTGCACGTTGCGTACGCGGCCGGTGAGCAAACCTAGCTACCTCCTTCAACAAGGTAGGTGCTTTCCAGTCCAACCCGGCGCGTGCCGCTCAGTCACTGATGTCTATTAAGCTTCGGCTGATGTATACGACGCAGAACGCCCATACTATGCCCACGTGATGGTTAGTGCTATCAGGCCAGAGGCCCCTTGGATCAAATATCCAAATCGTAGTGGATTAGGAACGCGCGGTAACAAGCAGAGACTCATGATCGATGTGACCCCGTCGCCCCGTCTCGAGTACTTGCGGCAAGGGCTAAGAATGCCCGGCCACGCCTCGTAAGTATCTCGCGGCACCTTCCAGGTCAACCCGACTCTACATCACTCGCTATTAAGCTCGCGCGGGTACCCCTCAGGGTCGACCCATCTTTTGTAACATGGCTCAGTGTAAGGACATAGTAACTGTGTGTCTAACAGCAAGGGGAAAACCCGAGGAATCACCCCCGGAGAATTCCACTCGATGTTATCATCAAGGTGAACGTAAGAGGATCCACCCTTGAGGTTCACACTTGAGGGGTTGCACAACAGAGCCGTAACGGAAGTGGTTAAGGAGGAAATCACCCTCGATGACCTCGACCGTATAGCTACACTACAGAGATCTCATCAGGAGTGATGTAAGAGGTTCCACCCTCGGCACTCGATGGTAACTCTGCAGAGTCGTACAACTAGGGGGGGTGATGTGCGGTGTCGGGGCTTGGACGTCGATCACGTTAATCGAGTCATTGAACATAAGCGAGGCAACTAGGACAAGGTAGGGTCACTGATGGATCTCTAACCAACCTATACTAAGCAGTTTAGGATAAGCAGGTAAGGTATGAAAGCAGGTAACAAAAATAGGCTATGCATCAGAATAGGATCATACATAAAGCAGTAGCAGTTCTAATGCAAGCATGAGAGGGAAAGAAATGGGTGATATCGGAATGCTCAAGGAGGGTTTGCTTGCCTGGTTGCTCTGGCAAGAAGGGTTCGACGTCGGTGTAGTCGATCACAGGGGGGTACCGACATCGGTCTTGGGGTCTACCGGAAAGAAGTAACGGAGGGGAACACAATAAATAACAGAGCAATCAAAGCATCACAAAGCATAACATGGCAATATGCGGTGCTAGAGGTGACCTAACGCATGGATAAGTGATACCGGCGAAGGGGGAAAACATCCGGGAAAGTATTCCCGGTGTTCCACGTTTTTGGACAGACAGACCAGAGAGGGAAAGTTGCATGTTCGCTATGCTAGGGACGTGTGGCTGACAAACGGGCAGTGTATTCGGATTCGTCTCGTCGTTCTGAGCAACTTTCATGTATAAAACTTTTTCATCCGAGTTACGGTTTATTTTCTGTGATTTATCAAAGATTTAAACAATTTCTGAATTTATTATTAAAGCTAAAACGGAGTTATTACACCAGCATGACACCATCATGACATCAGCGGTCAACACAAATCGTTGACTGGTCAAACAGGGCAGTGGGGCCCGTCTGTCATTGACCTAACTAATTAACAGATTTAAAATAACTAAACTAGTTCATTAGGCTAATTAAGCAAGGTTAATTAAGATAATTAATTACCTAATTAATTAATTAATTAATTAATTAAATGTTTTTATATTTATTTGTTTTTTTAATATCTTTTTTACAAAACAGGGGTTGTGGGCCCCTGTGGTCAGTGGCCCATGAGGCTAAACGGGCGTAGCGGTCATGGGCGTGTGCCCGAGGAGGCGGACCCGAGCGGGTCAAATGACGAGCGAGGCCGCGGCAAGGGACGGCGCCGGCGCGGCTAGCCGCAGCCACGACGAGGGGCACGGGCGCCGGAGTGCGCTGGTGAGCACCGGCAGCCGCGGGGCGACGGCGGCGCGGCGCTAGGCAGGCGAGGCCAGGGGGACGGAGCGGGGGCGGCCGTCGCAGTGGGAAGCACCGGCGGGGGCGTGGGCTTC
>NC_041382.1:727468526-727476929 GCF_002162155.2 Triticum dicoccoides | reverse complement strand
GGTCCGGCGTGTCGAGGTGGCGGGCCGTGGCGGTGGCGGGGCGCCGGAGGCGGTGATGGTGGCGTCGGGCGGCAGCGACGGAGGTCTCCTCCCTCGATCCCGATCCAGTCGGGGGAGAGGGGGAGATATTTTTGCGGGGGAAGTGGGGGTCTGTCGGTGGGGGTCGGTGGAGTGAGGAGGGAGTTAAGGAGAGGAGATGGGTCGGCCGGCCGGGTGGCCCAAAGGCCTGCTGGGCCGAAGCCTAGTGGGGGTGTTTCCTTTTTTTGTTAGTTTTCTGTTTTTATTTATTTTAGTTAACAAAACAGCTTTAAAAAAAAAATATAACCCCTACTCCCAAATTAGCATAATAACATAGGCCACCTACTCCAAAAAGTTTGGAGATTATATAAACTAGATTAACATTTGTTTAGTATTTAAAAGCATTTAAATAATTGTTTTGCTGCTGTTTTACATACTATAGTGCAACTAAAATACTTTACAAAATTGTGGCTTCTTCACCAATATTTAATATGGAAAAGTTGGCCCACTCTGAACATTTTAGTTTTAATATTTGAAAACTTTTATTGTTTGCTAGATTTTGAATTTTTAAACCGAACCGGTTTCGAACTAACGCGAGATTAGCAACAGTAATCGAGGTGGCGTGGCATCATTAGCAGAGGTTCACTGTAGCCTAATTATCCGGGCGTCACAACTATAAGCCTTGCAAGCAATGTAGCTAATGAGTTAGTTACAGGATGTAGCATTACAGAACGAGTAAAGAGACTTGCCGGTAATGAGATTGAACTAGGTATTGAGATACCGACGATCGAATCTCGGGCAAGTAACATACCGACGACAAAGGGAATAACGTATATCGTTATGCGGTTTGACCGATAAAGATCTTCGTAGAATATGTGGGAGCCAATATGAACATCCAGGTTCGCTATTGTTTATTGACCGGAGAAGTGTCTCGGTCATGTCTATATAGTTCTCGAATCCATAGGGTCCGCACGCTTAACATTCGGTGACGATCGGTATTATGAGTTTATGTGTTTTGTTGTACCGAAGGTAGTTCGGAGTCCCGGATTTGATCACGGACACGACGAGGAGTCTAGAAATGGTCGAGACGTAAAGATCGATATATTGGAAGCGTGTGTTTGGACATGGAAATGGTTCCGGATGAGTTCGGGCATTTTTCGAAGTACCAGGAGGTTACCGAAACCCCCTGGGAATATATGGGCCTTATTGGGCTTTAGGGAAAAGAGAGAGGTGCTGCCTAGGGCAGGCCGCGCGCCCCCCAAGGCCTAGTCCGAATTGGACTCGGGGGAAGGGGTGGCGCCCCCTCCTTCCTTCTCTTCTCTCTTTCCCTTCCTTCTCTCCTACTCCTACTTGGAAAGGGGGGAATCCTACTCCCGATGGGAGTAGGACTCCCTAGGGCGCGCCATAGTAGAGGGCCGGCCCTCCCCCTCCTCCACTCCTTTATATACGGGGGAGGGGCACCCCATAGACACACCAGTTGATCACTGATCTCTTAGCCGTGTGCGGTGCCCCCTCCACCATAATCCACCTCGGTCATATCGTAGCGATGCTTAGGCGAAGCCCTGTTCCAGTAGCATCATCATCACCGTCATCACGTCGTCGTGCTGATGAAGCTCTCCCTCGACACTCTGCTGGATCGTGAGTTCATGGGACGTCACCGAGCCGAACGTGTGCAGATCGCGGAGGTGTCGTACTTTCGGTACTAGGATCGGTCGATCGTGAAGATGTACGACTACATCAACCGTGTTGTCATAACACTTCCGCTTGCGGTCTACGAGGGTACATGGACAACACTCTTCCCCTCTCGTTGCTATGCATCACCATGATCTTGCGTGTGCGTAGGAATTTTTTTGAAATTACTGCGTTTCCCAACAGAGTTCGTACTAAAATAACACCAAAGAAAATTCAGATTCTTAATACTCAATCCAGCACAAAGAACCTCAAAGAGTGCCCCAAAATTTCTATCGGAGAAAACAAAAGACGAGAACTTGCATCAACCCCTATGCATAGATTACCCCAATGTCACCTCGGGAATCCGCGAGTTGAGTGCCAAAACACATATCAAGTGAATCAATATGATACCCCATTGTCACCATGGGTATTCATAGCAAGACATACATCAAGTGCTCTCAAATCCATAAAAGTATGCAATCCGATAAAACGAAATCTCAAAGGGAAAACTCAATTCATCACAACAAGCTAGAGATGGGAAAACACCATATGATCCGACTATATTAACAAAGCCCGCGATACATCAAGATCGTGACATCTCAAGAACATGAGAGAGAGAGAGAGAGAGAGAGAGAGAGAGAGAGAGATTAAACACATAGCTACTGGTACAAACCCTCAGCCCCGAGGGTGGACTACTCCCTCCTGATCGTGGTGGCTGCCGGGATGATGAATATGGCCACCGGAGAAGATTCCCCCCTCCGGCAGGGTGCCGGAAAGGGTCTAGATTGGTTTTCGGTGGCTACAGAGCCTTGCGGCGGTGGAACTTCTGATCTAGGTTAACCCCGAGGGTTTCTAGAATTTTTAGGAATTTATAGGGTAAAAGAGGGGGTACGGGAGGCCACCGAGGTGGGCACAACCCACCTGCAGGCACGTCCAGGTGGGTTGTGCCCCCCTCGGGGCACCCCCTAGGTGCTTCTTTGGCCCACCGGTGGTCTTCTGGTCCATAAAAAATCCACAAAAAGTTTCGCGGTGTTTGGACTCCATTTGATATTGATTTCACGCGATGTAAAAAACAAGCAAAAAACAACAACTGACACTGGGCACTGGGTCAATAGGTTAGCCCCAAAAAATGATATAAAGTTGCTATAAAATGATTGTAAAACATCCAAGAATGATAATAAAACAACATGAATACTTCATAAATTATAGATACGTTGGAGACGTATCACTGGCCTGCCTTAGCGCCATAACGGGCCGACTCGAGCCAACCCTGTGTATGAGAGAGGGAGTGTAAGTTTTTCTGTTTTGAGGGGGAGGAGAACGAACCGTTTTCTTTGGCAGGCGCAACTCTCTGTAAATATGGTGAACTCTCAGCTTCTTTGTTTGGTTGAGTTGGGCTTTCTCCGTTTCGCATTTTTGCACTACGGACTGCCTTAGCTTCTCAGATTCAGCTTCTTGGAGATAAAACGTTCAGCCCGACTCCAACTGTGGAGTTCGTGAAGTTGGAAGCTGGAGGACATCAGAACAAGCCCTTAAGATGAAATGTCCACCAGCTAGATGCCTAGATCCCACCTTTGTTGTTCCAAGGAGGTTAGTGACTGTGTCCCGGCCCAGGGGTATCTCACCACATCAGTTCCCGGCCTGATGGGCCGGTGTAGGATCGTAAGTAGGTCTAGAGTTGGTGATTAAACTACTTGACCAAATAAAAACTTAACATTTTCCCAATTTTAGTTCTTGGCAAGTTTTAGCTATTCACATAAGCCAAGCAACAACCTACGCATGCAAGTCTAGATAGTAGGCAGCGGAAAGTAAAGACTTTGCATATGAATGTAAAGGAGGGGATCGGAGAAATCAAACACAATGAAGACGCGGTGATTTTTGGCATGGTTCCGATAGGTGGTGCTATCGTACGTCCACGTTGATGGAGACTTCAACCCACTGAGGGTAACGGTTGCACGAGTCCATGGAGGGCTTCACCCACGAAGGGTTCATGAAGAAGAAACTTTGTCTATGTCATCATGGTTTACGTCCACGAAGAACTAGCCTCACTCGGGGTAGATCTTTATGAAGTAGGAAATCTCCTTCCCTTACAAACTCTTGGTTCAACTCCACATGATTTGGTGGCTCCCATGTGACACCTAACCAATCTAGGAGACACCACTCTCCAAAAGGTAATAGATGTTGTCGTTGATGATGAACTACTTCCTCTTGTGCTTTAAAAGATAGTATCATCAACACTCAATCACTCTGTTACAAATTTCACATGGTGGTGGGAGAAGGATTGGAGTGGAAGCAACTTGAGGGGGCTAGAAGTCAAGGATCAAATGGTTGGAGTGGAATCCCTTGATCTCAACACAAGTGTAGGTGGTTCTCTCTCAGATAATGGATATGGGAAGTGGCGGCTTCATCCTGGTTGCTCTCTCTGAGAGTAGGTGGTGTGGGTGGGGTATATATAGCCATCACCGAAGATCTAGCCGTTATAGACTTTTATGCACAAGTCGGTGGAACCGGGTGAAAAACTCAGAGGGACTGATTAGTGTAAAAGGTTTGAACTTTAGACGCTTCGGTGAGGCCGGATGAATTCACTCGGTGGGACCGATGAGATGGTCTAAGCACTATGAGTGTTTTGGTAGTTTCGATCGGTTTCACTCGGTAATTCTGAAATGAAGTCGATAAACTACAAAAAGGTTGCTAGTGCACTTCGATGGGACCGAATGCCATCTCGGTGAGACCAAATTTCTAGGGTTTAGGCAGTGGCTCTGTCTGGTGTATCTCGGTGGGTCCGGATGTAGGTGTCTCGGTGGACCAAGAATAACTTTAGGGTTTTCGATAGAGTTTAGCTGAACAAGCCTAGAGCAATTCACATTTCTTAGCAATGTAAGATGTGGTTGGTTGAGAAAACTAGAAGAAGAAAAATACTGCACCAGCAAGAAAACAAGCTAGTGATGTGTGCTATTTTCATGATTTAGTCCGTTCTGGATGTTGGGCGCATGCGGTGCAAATATGTAACACAATAAGAACATATTTCATAAATCAAACTTCACCCGGTTGGTGTGGGTGCGCCAGCACCAACCTGCCCACCAGGGTTCGAAACCTGCATGAGGTCAGTGAAAAACAAAAGGTCTCTACTTAAGAACACACATGTTTCAAACCAATATCATATGGATCGCCACAACTCACACGGATTTTGTCACCCAGTCCTCAAGATGATGTGCAACCCGCTCTCAGCACCAACCATGTCGCTCATCTCCCCTACTTTCAGAGCAATCACCGCCTTCTCGGAAGGCTTCTACATTTTCCCCTCTCGAATGGACCTACAGCCATAAATTGTGAAACCCAAAGCTAGGCCTGAGCAAGGATGAAATTTTGAATCATAGAACAGAATATAAGAATGCAAGCACCATGGGTACAAGAGAAGATAGTAATGAACAAGTGGTAACTCGAAAGACCACGAGTTTGTCACAGAAAAAGACAAGACTTAATGGTCTAATGCAACATGGGCATTCCTTCATTATAGCATCCAAATAACATAAATGAAGGCTGGCTCACAAGACAGCCTGAACATTGGGATTAAACATACAAACATGCACCATGTTTTACATATAGTTGCAGCCAACAAAAAATCAGAATTATGTAACTTATCAATGCTCATTTGTTAAATTTCAATATTTTCCATTATCAAACCTCCAATGTAAAGTCATGACCTCCCTCTAGATAATTCTATAAGATTGAATTATAGTATTAGAATATGTAATAACGAAAAGCAAAGGGAAGTCTCACCCCATCTCTTTATTATATAGTCTCGCACCAAGAAATACATCAATATATTGCTTCAAAGGAGAAAATAGAACACTTTGTAATATAATATGTTGAACTATAAACTTCTCTCAACCAAGATATTACTAAAGATTATAATAAAATAGAATAATGATGATGTAAAATACCGCAACACCTCCAAGCTTGGCATAGTAAAAATATTCTAAAAATATTCTCCAAGCATATTGTTGATAAATGAGATTCTACTTACATAGTAAAAATATTGTGTTTTAATATTTAACTACAATGTTATGTGGTTAATTTATGAAATATACTCGAAATTGCAGTTGTTAATAATGTGTGTCGAAAAAGTGAATTAAAGAAGTACAAAACATTAGTATAAACAAATGATAGTTCTTCTGCAGCCATCGCCTGATAGTTATCCTTGTATATGGAAGATTAAGTACCCCCATCACTAGAAATGCAATGTTACATTGGGCAGTTTGTGTTATTATGCTCACAATTAAGAGACTGATACTCAAGTATACGGAAAATGATGTGTTAGCTTTATTGACAGGAGTATTTTGTTGGCTGTTCCTATTCATGATGCTTATGAGCGTCAAGATTATGATAATTGACAAGACATATGGGCTTGCTCACACCAACATCAAAGAGGGTCTTCACTTGGGGCTACACGTGATAGCATTTACACTATCTAGGAGTATCGATCACACGTCAAATCGGAAACAACCATCTAGACTCGATTTGCTCACGCCATGGGTTTTGTTATTGAAGTAGTTGATTCTTTGATGATTCATAAGCTTTTTTGAAAATAGATCCTAATCTAGATGTTGCAGATGCGTAGTGCTGAAGGTACTATGTCTTGAATCTGAAAGAAAAGGTGATAACTACAAGTTTTTATTCTCGCTAATATGCAAATACCTATTTATATTTGTGCAACAAGCAAGATGGTTTCTTCTAAAATTGCTTCTCGTCAATGATACATTTTGTGGAGCACCAACAAGCCCTACACTCTCCTAAAAAAACCACATATTGCGCTACATTCAAAAGGACCGGCCCTTAACATTTTTGCACAGAACCATGTTGATATGGAACTCTTCCTTTCGGCCCGAGAACTCACCGGCTGACACACTCGTTTTTCGAATATTCCACGCATATGTCTAACCAAAAATGGTAAATGTTGAACATGTGATGTATGGGTACCCTGCCAAAACATGATCACATAATAGTTTGATGAACCTCCATCTTTTACAATCTTGCTGCCATGATTTACTGCCCATAAGTTTTCTTTATTAGTGGGTGTCCTCCTCCTTTTTTCGCATGCATGATTTGAATTGTTTTTGACGGCATACTCCCCCCGTCCGGTGAAAAGTGTACATATAAAAATTTTAGGACAAATTATGTAGTCGGGTAAAAATGCATCGGAAAGGTGCAAGCCACCATCTCATTCCTTTTTAATTACCCAACGCGCAATGAGCTAAGTGCATGTAGAAATTAAAGAGACCAAGTGTTGAATGTTATTGGTCTTGATTACCGTGCGATTAGAGATAAACTTTTTTCTACTTTAAAGTGTATTGGGAAGATAAAAGTACACTTTTTTGTAGATAAATTTTAAAGCCAAATGTACACTCTTCATGAGGGACTATGTGGGGTTTTCTGTTTGTTGATTCATTATGCTCCCTCCATTTACTTGTACAAGGCCACTATGGAAAATACATTTTACATCTATACAAGGCGAACAACAGTAATCGAGACAAAAGTTAATAATATTTTCTCGTTCTAGCAACCCGTTTAATACTTACATGCATGTAGTCATAATGACACTTCACTCAATTTCCTACAGTTTTTCTTACTTGCATGCTTGCGGCGTAAATCCAGTAAACGAAAAGAAAAGCTGGTTTATAAAACAAGACATTAAATTTTACCGGGGTACATGTAATCTGAGTTTGTGGCCATGTATATAAAAATGGAGGGAGTACTATGTTATGGTGTGAACTGCAAAGCTGGAAGGAACTTACTGTTGTGGTTGTCATTTCCTCTGTTTTAGCTGTTGCTGCTGTTCGCTAGTGATCTTCCGCAGACAAGTGCAGTGGTCAAGGTAAACTCAAAGCTAGAGGGATATGTGAATGTGAAAGTGGCTGGACTCGAAATGACTGTTCAACACTTGAAAGAGAATAACAACTGAATTTCACTCAAAAGTTGTAACATTATCGAGACAACACAAGCACCACCAACGTCTAATCCTGGCATACAGCCAAATCCCATAGTAGCTTTGCAGTCAGCACTGTTACAATGCAAGTTAAAAGCAAAAGGTCTCTGCTTAAGAGAACGCGCGATGTTTCAAGCCAATCTCATATGGATCGACAGAGCTTCCACGGACGCCGTCACCCGGTCCTCAGGATGATGTGCACCCCGCTCTCAGTGTCAACCACGTCGCTCATGTCCCCCACCTTCAGAGCAATCACTGCCTTCTCGAAAGGCTTCTGCATCTTGCCCTTCTCGAATGGACCTACGGCCATAGATCGTGAAACGTTAAGTTAGGCCTGATTATGAACGAATTTTTGAATCAGAAAGAGAATGACTGAATTGAAGCATCAGGGGTACAATAGAAGACAGTGATGAACTAGTGGAAACTGGAAAGACCATGAGTTTGTCGCAGAAAAAGACAAGACATAACAGTCTGATGCACATGGCCTTCCTTCATTACAGCATCCAAATAACGTAAATAAAGGCACAGCAGATTCTAGACTCATCCCCTAAATATGATAGCATTTTAATGCAGGGATTGTCTACGTTGTACAGATGTTTCATCCCATACTCCCATGCAAAATAGAGTTTGCCTGAACAGGACTAGAGCAATTCACATTTCTTAGCAATGTAAGGTGCACTTGGTTAAGAACACTAGAAAAAATACTGCGCCAGCAAGAAAACAATCTA
>NC_041382.1:727455716-727458796 GCF_002162155.2 Triticum dicoccoides | reverse complement strand
GAGAGAGAGAGAGAGAGAGAGAGAGAGAGAGAGAGAGAGATTAAACACATAGCTACTGGTACAAACCCTCAGCCCCGAGGGTGGACTACTCCCTCCTGATCGTGGTGGCCGCCGGGATGATGAAGATGGCCACCGAAGAAGATTCCCCCCTCCGGCAGGGTGCCGGAAAGGGTCTAGATTGGTTTTCGGTGGCTACAGAGCCTTGCGGCGGTGGAACTTCTGATCTAGGTTAACCCCGAGGGTTTCTGGAATTTTTAGGAATTTATAGGGTAAAAGAGGGGGTACGGGAGGCCACCGAGGTGGGCATAACCCACCTGCAGGCACGTCCAGGTGGGTTGTGCCCCCCTCGGGGCACCCCCTAGGTGCTTCTTTGGCCCACCGGTGGTCTTCTGGTCCATAAAAAAACCACAAAAAGTTTCGCGGTGTTTGGACTCCATTTGATATTGATTTCACGCGATGTAAACAACAAGCAAAAAACAACAACTGACACTGGGCACTGGGTCAATAGGTTAGCCCCAAAAAATGATATAAAGTTACTATAAAATGATTTTAAAACATCCAAGAATGATAATAAAACAACATGAATACTTCATAAATTATAGATACGTTGGAGACGTATCACTGGCCTGCCTTAGCGCCATAACGGGCCGACTCGAGCCAACCCTGTGTATGAGAGAGGGAGTGTAAGTTTTTCTGTTTTGAGGGGGAGGAGAACGAACCGTTTTCTTTGGCAGGGGCAACTCTCTGTAAATATGGTGAACTCTCAGCTTCTTTGTTTGGTTGAGTTGGGCTTTCCTGTTTCGCATTTTTGCACTACGGACTGCCTTAGCTTCTCAGATTCAGCTTCTTGGAGATAAAACGTTCAGCCCGACTCCAACTGTGGAGTTCGTGAAGTTGGAAGCTGGAGGACATCAGAACAAGCCCTTAAGATGAAATGTCCACCAGCTAGATGCCTAGATTCCACCTTTCTTGTTCCAAGGAGGTTAGTGACTGTGTCCCGGCCCAGGAGTATCTCACCACATCAGTTCCCGGCCTGATGGGCCGGTGTAGGATCGTAAGTAGGTCTAGAGTTGGTGATTAAACTACTTGACCAAATAAAAACTTAACATTTTCCCAATTTTAGTTCTTGGCAAGTTTTAGCTATTCACATAAGCCAAGCAACAACCTACGCATGCAAGTCTAGGTAGTAGGCAGCGGAATGTAAAGACTTTGCATATGAATGTAAAGGAGGGGATCGGAGAAATCAAACACAATGAAGACGCGGTGATTTTTGGCATGGTTCCGATAGGTGGTGCTATCGTACGTCCACGTTGATGGAGACTTCAACCCACTGAGGGTAACGGTTGCACGAGTCCATGGAGGGCTTCACCCACGAAGGGTTCATGAAGAAGAAACTTTGTCTATGTCATCATGGTTTACGTCCACGAAGAACTAGCCTCACTCGGGGTAGATCTTTATGAAGTAGGAAATCTCCTTCCCTTACAAACTCTTGGTTCAACTCCACATGATTTGGTGGCTCCCATGTGACACCTAACCAATCTAGGAGACACCACTCTCCAAAAGGTAATAGATGTTGTCGTTGATGATGAACTACTTCCTCTTGTGCTTTAAAAGATAGTATCATCAACACTCAATCACTCTGTTACAAATTTCACATGGTGGTGGGAGAAGGATTGGAGTGGAAGCAACTTGAGGGGGCTAGAAGTCAAGGATCAAATGGTTGGAGTGGAATCCCTTGATCTCAACACAAGTGTAGGTGGTTCTCTCTCAGATAATGGATATGGGAAGTGGCGGCTTCATCCTGGTTGCTCTCTCTGAGAGTAGGTGGTGTGGGTGGGGTATATATAGCCATCACCGAAGATCTAGCCGTTACAGACTTTTATGCACAAGTCGGTGGAACCGGGTGAAAAACTCAGAGGGACTGATTAGTGTAAAAGGTTTGAACTTTAGACGCTTCGGTGAGGCCGGATGAATTCACTCGGTGGGACCGATGAGATGGCCTAAGCACTATGAGTGTTTTGGTAGTTTCGATCGGTTTCACTCGGTAATTCTAAAATGAAGTCGATGAACTACAAAAAGGTTGCTAGTGCACTTCGATGGGACCGAATGCCATCTCGGTGAGACCAAATTTCTAGGGTTTGGGCAGTGGCTCTGTCTGGTGTATCTCGGTGGGTCCGGATGTAGGTGTCTCGGTGGACCAAGAATAACTTTAGGGTTTTCGATAGAGTTTAGCTGAACAAGCCTAGAGCAATTCACATTTCTTAGCAATGTAGGATGTGGTTGGTTGAGAAAACTAGAAGAAGAAAAATACTGCACCAGCAAGAAAACAAGCTAGTGATGTGTGCTATTTTCATGATTTAGTCCCTTCTGGATGTTGGGCGCATGCGGTGCAAATATGTAACACAATAAGAACATATTTTATAAATCAAACTTCACCCGGTTGGTGTGGGTGCGCCAGCGCCAACCCGCCCACCAGGGTTCGAAACCTGCATGAGGTCAGTGAAAAACAAAAGGTCTCTACTTAAGAACACACATGTTTCAAACCAATATCATATGGATCGCCACAACTCACACGGATTTTGTCACCCAGTCCTCAAGATGATGTGCAACCCGCTCTCAGTACCAACCATGTCGCTCATCTCCCCTACTTTCAGAGCAATCACCGCCTTCTCGGAAGGCTTCTACATTTTTCCCCTCTCGAATGGACCTACAGCCATAAATTGTGAAACCCAAAGCTAGGCCTGAGCAAGGATGAAATTTTGAATCATAGAACAGAATATAAGAATGCAAGCACCATGGGTACAAGAGAAGATAGTAATGAACAAGTGGCAACTCGAAAGACCACGAGTTTGTCACAGAAAAAGACAAGACTTAATGGTCTAATGCAACATGGGCATTCCTTCATTATAGCATCCAAATAACATAAATGAAGGCTGGCTCACAAGACAGCCTGAACATTGGGATTAAACATACAAACATGCACCATGTTTTACATATAGTTGCAGCCAACAAAAAATCAGAATTATGTAACTTATCAATGCTCATTTGTTAAATTTCAGTATTTTCCATTATCAAACCTC
>NC_041382.1:727454257-727455149 GCF_002162155.2 Triticum dicoccoides | reverse complement strand
AATGTAAAGTCATGACCTCCCTCTAGATAATTCTATAAGATTGAATTATAGTATTAGAATATGTAATAACGAAAAGCAAAGGGAAGTCTCACGCCATCTCTTTATTATATAGTCTCGCACCAAGAAATACATCGATATATTGCTTCAAAGGAGAAAATAGAACACTTTGTAATATAATATTTTGAACTATAAACTTCTCTCAACCAAGATATTACTAAAGATTATAATAAAATAGAATAATGATGATGTAAAATACCGCAACACCTCCAAGCTTGGCATAGTAAAAATATTCTAAAAATATTCTCCAAGCATATTGTTGATAAATGAGATTCTACTTACATAGTAAAAATATTGTGTTTTAATTTTAACTACAATGTTATGTGGTTAATTTATGAAATATACTCGAAATTACAGTTGTTAATAATGTGTGTCGAAAAAGTGAATTAAAGAAGTACAAAACATTAGTATAAACAAATGATAGTTCTTCTGCAGCCATCGCCTGATAGTTATCCTTGTATGTGGAAGATTAAGTACCCCCATCACTAGAAATGCAATGTTACATTGGGCAGTTTGTGTTATTATGCTCACAATTAAGAGACTGATACTCAAGTATACGGAAAATGATGTGTTGAAAGTTCATTCTGGCTCAAAAAAGGCCCCCGTGTCGCTCCCGCAGGGGCGACCCGGGCGGCACAAACCCTAGCCTGTCGTCGGGGCTCCCTCCCCCTTTTCCTCTCCCTCGTCGCCGCCGGAGGGGGTCGCCGGAGCGCCGCGCGGCCGCCGGGGATGGTGGCGGCGAGGATCTGGTCGCTCCGCCCCTGTGGAGGATCTCGGAGCCGAGGTGGCGACCTCGGGCGGTGGTGCTGCGTCGTCCTCAGCAAACGGCGGCAGC
>NC_041382.1:727428875-727454083 GCF_002162155.2 Triticum dicoccoides | reverse complement strand
TATTGCGCTACATTCAAAAGGACCGGCCCTTAACATTTTTGCACAGAACCATGTTGATATGGAACTCTTCCTTTCGGCCCGAGAACTCACCGGCTGACACACTCGTTTTTCGAATATTCCACGCATATGTCTAACCAAAAATGGTAAATGTTGAACATGTGATGTATGGGTACCCTGCCAAAACATGATCACATAATAGTTTGATGAACCTCCATCTTTTACAATCTTGCTGCCATGATTTACTGCCCATAAGTTTTCTTTATTAGTGGGTGTCCTCCTCCTTTTTTCGCATGCATGATTTGAATTGTTTTTGACGGCATACTCCCCCCGTCCGGTGAAAAGTGTACATATAAAAATTTTAGGACAAATTATGTAGTCGGGTAAAAATGCATCGGAAAGGTGCAAGCCACCATCTCATTCCTTTTTAATTACCCAACGCGCAATGAGCTAAGTGCATGTAGAAATTAAAGAGACCAAGTGTTGAATGTTATTGGTCTTGATTACCGTGCGATTAGAGATAAACTTTTTTCTACTTTAAAGTGTATTGGGAAGATAAAAGTACACTTTTTTGTAGATAAATTTTAAAGCCAAATGTACACTCTTCATGAGGGACTATGTGGGGTTTTCTGTTTGTTGATTCATTATGCTCCCTCCATTTACTTGTACAAGGCCACTATGGAAAATACATTTTACATCTATACAAGGCGAACAACAGTAATCGAGACAAAAGTTAATAATATTTTCTCGTTCTAGCAACCCGTTTAATACTTACATGCATGTAGTCATAATGACACTTCACTCAATTTCCTACAGTTTTTCTTACTTGCATGCTTGCGGCGTAAATCCAGTAAACGAAAAGAAAAGCTGGTTTATAAAACAAGACATTAAATTTTACCGGGGTACATGTAATCTGAGTTTGTGGCCATGTATATAAAAATGGAGGGAGTACTATGTTATGGTGTGAACTGCAAAGCTGGAAGGAACTTACTGTTGTGGTTGTCATTTCCTCTGTTTTAGCTGTTGCTGCTGTTCGCTAGTGATCTTCCGCAGACAAGTGCAGTGGTCAAGGTAAACTCAAAGCTAGAGGGATATGTGAATGTGAAAGTGGCTGGACTCGAAATGACTGTTCAACACTTGAAAGAGAATAACAACTGAATTTCACTCAAAAGTTGTAACATTATCGAGACAACACAAGCACCACCAACGTCTAAT
The DNA here is from genome assembly GCF_002162155.2 of Triticum dicoccoides. NCBI lineage: Eukaryota > Viridiplantae > Streptophyta > Magnoliopsida > Poales > Poaceae > Triticum > Triticum dicoccoides. The sequence goes on along the minus strand of NC_041382.1, from coordinate 727,452,871 downwards.
CCTGGCATACAGCCAAATCCCATAGTAGCTTTGCAGTCAGCACTGTTACAATGCAAGTTAAAAGCAAAAGGTCTCTGCTTAAGAGAACGCGCGATGTTTCAAGCCAATCTCATATGGATCGACAGAGCTTCCACGGACGCCGTCACCCGGTCCTCAGGATGATGTGCACCCCGCTCTCAGTGTCAACCACGTCGCTCATGTCCCCCACCTTCAGAGCAATCACTGCCTTCTCGAAAGGCTTCTGCATCTTGCCCTTCTCGAATGGACCTACGGCCATAGATCGTGAAACGTTAAGTTAGGCCTGATTATGAACGAATTTTTGAATCAGAAAGAGAATGACTGAATTGAAGCATCAGGGGTACAATAGAAGACAGTGATGAACTAGTGGAAACTGGAAAGACCATGAGTTTGTCGCAGAAAAAGACAAGACATAACAGTCTGATGCACATGGCCTTCCTTCATTACAGCATCCAAATAACGTAAATAAAGGCACAGCAGATTCTAGACTCATCCCCTAAATATGATAGCATTTTAATGCAGGGATTGTCTACGTTGTACAGATGTTTCATCCCATACTCCCATGCAAAATAGAGTTTGCCTGAACAGGACTAGAGCAATTCACATTTCTTAGCAATGTAAGGTGCACTTGGTTAAGAACACTAGAAAAAATACTGCGCCAGCAAGAAAACAATCTATTGATGTGTGCCTATTTTCATGATTTTAGTCCCTTGTGGATGCTGTGCATGCAGTGCAAATATGTCAACACAATAAGAACATAACTGAGAAACCGAACGTCACTCAGTTGGTGGGGGTGCTCCAGTGCCAACACGCCCACCAGGGTTCGACACCTGGATGAGGTGGAATTTGTTTCCGCGCCGCGGACTGACTGGCTGGTGCCCGTCATACTTCTTTAGAACAATGCCACTGGGTGCTAGTGCCTGGTTGCTCGACTTAATTTTTTTCCGACGTTCTGCTCATAATGGTGCTCAATTGTCCCATTTGATGTTCCAAAATCGATGATTCGATAACCCTAGGAAATTATCAATTATACAAAGGTACTGCAGAGAAGCATTCTGTAACTTTGGACAGAGCAACTATGAGATCATGTACAATTTAAACATGTCATCATGTTCAGTAGGTCAGCTTCTTGTTTTTGGAAAAAATAATACATCACCACGTCTTTATAGTGTATTGTGGTGTGTCCCACAGGCGTGAGTTGTCCCTGCAACATTCCACAATATTCATACATGTAGGAATCTTAGCGAAAAATTGAACTGGCTAAGGCAGGCTCAAAAGGCAGGCTGAACATTGGGATTAAGCATACATAAAGTGTGTACCAGGTTCTACATATAGTTGCAGGCAACAAAAAATCAGAGAAAACAAGGAAACCTTAGCCATTATTAATAACAAAACTCATAGAAAGGGCAAATTGGGAACTAACTGGAGTAAATCATCCTGTGTTGGTTAACACGGCCGTTATCTGTTCTAGTGGATATAAGTAGTTACCTAATTACTGAAAGTTCAAAGGACAACAAAAATTCTGACAGAAACAGAGAGATGTTAATTAGTCAGTTCAAACGACACACTTGGGTACCAACTAAGAACCGCCTTAGTGGACTATAAGATTAGATAACAGAGAGATATTAATTGGTCAGTTCAAATACAACAGACATGGGTACCAACAACCAGCCCCCTTATAGCAGACTAAGGTTAGATAACAGAGAGATATTAATTGGTCAGTTCAAATACAACAGGCATGGGGGCGACAACAAACCACCTTACAGTGGAACTACTCCTGCATAACCTCTGGTAAGTAACCTGGTTAAAGACTTGAAGAGGAAACATCTTGCATTCGTGCATTGTTGCACACAATTGAAGCTACTCCTGCCTAACAACTCAGATTATTTCCTGAACCTGAATTATAGTTCATTTCTCATTCAGATGCAACACTCTAGTGAGGCTGTATGGGACTAGCCAACATATCCAGGTTATGTAACACGCCACCCAAGCTGGTTTTGCCAATTCTGATCAGCATTCCACACGCCAAGCGCCACCGACACCCCCAAAATTGGCCACGCCCGGAAGCAAATCCACACATCCATAGCAGCAGCACATACACACAGACCAGCAAATCGGGCGGGCGGGGAGGGAGGGGGGGAGGCACTGACCGAGGTCGCCGCCGCGCTTGGCGGAGTTGCAGTCGGAGTTGTCGCGGGCGGCGGCGTCGAACTGGAGCTCCCCGGCGGCGATCTGGTCGCGGAGGGCGCGGGCGAGGTCGGCGGCGTCGTCGCGGGTGGTGGCGGAGATGGCGACGCCGTCGGGGTCCCGCCACGAGGCCTTGCGCCGGGACCCCTCGTGCTTGATCAGGATGTGCGACGCCCGCATCGTCTCCCTCTTCCCCTTGCCCCCGTCCCCGGGGCGCCCCGGCCTCTGCTGCCGCTGCGGCTGCGGCTGCGGCTGCTGGCCGTGGCGCTCGCGGGAGCCGGAGGAGGGGTGCTCCGCGCGGCGGCGCTTGCTGTCGGCGCCCGCGGCCGCGTCCTGCCCGCCCGGCCGCTTCCGGGCCGCGTCGCCGTCTCCGGCGGCCGCGGCCGGGGCGGGGGCGGGGGCGTCGGTCCCCATCTTGCGTCGCGGCGGGCCGCTGCGGCAGAGGAGCTGAGACGCTTGGGTGGGTCGGGGGTTTGGATTTCGGTTTCCGTTTCTGAAGCTCTTCTTGGTCTGTCGTCAGAGTTGCCGTGCCCATTATTATAGCATAGCAGGAGGAGGCTTGACCCCAACCTCAACCTCAACCTCAACCTTAAACTGTCTGCCTGACCAATTTTGGGAACAAAAACATTCTGGATTTTTATACTCTCTACGTCTAGATACATCCATTTGTCCGACAAATATTTTCGAACGGAGGAAGTACCGACGAAAACGACACATGAGGCGACGAGAAAGAATGTAGCGCCAGATCCAGATCCAGGTACGAGAAAAAAGCCCTATTTGCATAGCATTTGTCAACCAAGATCCACCATTGCCAACCAAGATCCACATCAGTGAAACCAGAGTAAGTAATAAATAAATCTAAAGTTGTAACAAAACCGAATCCAACTGCTCTAACATTTACACTAGTGTTGAGACATCAGGCTCTCTCGACAAAGCTCATCATGGCAAACAAGCACCGCAAGTAGCAATCACACAGCAAACTGCCTGGGGGTTCTTCAGCATTTGGGAAAGATGATAACACCACACAAAACGCTGGTAAATCTAAATCCCCTACCAAAATACACCGTCAGAAAAATCAGCCTACAGTCAACTAAGGAAGGTGCTACTGTGTTCAGAACAGCAATCTAGCTTAAATCCTGCTCTCTGCTTTATTTTGATTTTGCAGTCGCATCCTGATCTGTGAAATGGCCTACTGGTCTGCTTGGATGCAGTCGTTCAAGACTTGCATGCCGTTCTCGCTCATCTGTTGTACTTCCGAAGGTGAGAGGATCCGGATGCATCGGACGCAGTTGATGAATTCCCTGCCAAGATTCAGAGAAGCACAATATGGTCAGTGAGTGAGTGAGTGAGTGAGTGAAGAATTTCTAATAACTGTACTACATTAGGACATGGGTTAACCCAATGGATGTGTTATGCTGCATTTTGTCAAGAAACAGAGCTGCAGATACTTACTCCCATGGATCATCCCCGACAAGAAGCACATCGTTTTCGTAGTCGACGTACACGAGCTTCCAGTCTGAACTAGCAGGGTGCTCAAGCTTCCCCTGGAGTCCAAACATGGAGGCGATGGCTGATCTCAGCTCACGGTAATCTCTATACCGTGTGACGTCAATAGATCTTCCAACAGATCCTAGCTTTTGAACCTGTTTGTCATGGATTACAAGATAACATTATTAGCATAAGCAAAAGTTTGAAGTTACTATCTCATTATCAGAGAGCTTTCAGCAAATGCTGCCTACTTGGCAGTGTTGTAGTACCATACCTTTGTATATGTCCGCACCGGTGGTTTCATCGGCTTCGCATTTCGGTCGATGCTGTACTCTGCCGCATCCATGCTGCAAGACGATGTCCCCCTGGAACTGTTATGGATCTCTGGCAGAGACAGAACTTGAGACTCCTTCAAACTTGGCAACTTTGAGTACATCCCCAGATTGAAGCCCTCGGTAGTCTGCGGTTGAGAGCATGAGGAGATGTTATTCATTCCTCTTTGCATGGATTCCATGTGATTTCCACTATCATCTTCAGAGAAGCTCATTTGTACATATGAGTTGGATGTGCTCGGTACGTTGCTTCCGTCGTGGTGCACATCCAGATTTTGCATCTCAGGTGACAGAAATGTTAGCGAATGCAGATCCGGGCTGCCGACGAAGTCTTGTATGGAATTTGGGAAGCAGTCTGAGAGGCAAGAGTTCTGAAAAGTTTCTAGAGTATCAGTATTTATTGTGGAAGCCATATTAGCAGATGGACTGAAGATGTTCTCTGATGCACTAACTGACTGAATGCCATTGGAGTCTTGGTAATAGGGAGGCTGAACCATCCAATCCAGACCATCGAAGAACTGCGAAAAAGACGCCTGGTTGGGAAATGAGTTGACTGACTTCCCTCCATCAGGTGATATTGATGATTCCAACTTTGGTGGTGACACCAGCTCATTTTGTTCGACCTGCTGACACTGCAGCTGTCCAGCAAAATCACCATGAGTAAGTGCACCAGATGAACCTTCATTGTTACCACAGTTAACATTTTTGGTGTCACAACTGATTAGTTCTGCTTCTGAAACATGCAGTTGGTCATCGCAAATCCGTGAAGGTGCCGAAGAAAGTTCAGAATTCTCTGAAATGGTTTTGCGGGATGAACCTTTCTTGCTCCTCCGAGGCTTGACTCTAGGCTCACCCTTGCCATTTTGCTCTGAAATGCTTTGACTTGGATATTTATCTGTGTTTCTTGGCTCTCTTCCTGCAACATGTAGCTCCGACGCAGAAACTGAATCAGTGGCAGGATGAACTTCACAGCTTTCTGAGTCGCCTCTCTGCATCTTAGGAGCATGCAACTGCTGCTGCTGCTGGACTTCATTGGAAGGCATGCTTTCTGGCTTTATTGAACCAATGGGATGACCAAATGTTGAAGGAGGCATGTAGTTTTGCTTGACATTTTGAATAATACTAGAATAAGAGGACTGGTGACAACTGAGTGGAGTCCCTATGTTTTGGCCAGATTGATTCAGAAACATCATCATAGCCAATTCTGATCCAACGGCGGGCATGTGCTGCAAGTTACCATAAGGATTTCCAGGTGCCCTCTGAAATGGTGACATATTTACAGATGCAATATCTAGCCCAGGCACTGCAAGTAAAAACAAAAAGAGTTAGTTTCCAACTTATGAAATGATAGAACAAATATTTGCAGACTCGGTCACTACCCCAGGTACTGCAAGTAATAAAGCATGGTTGAGAAGTACCTCCATAACCAGGCAGGCATTGTCGCTTCGAATTCAATGATGCAGAAGGGAACACTATAGTGTTCTCCGGAGTTTCAATGTCCCATATGCTCACACGCTCGGGTCTTTCTCCGTATCCATGTTCATCCCATTCAATCTGTTGATGCAAAGTAATATTAGGAGGGCCAAATGATGATAGGCAGGTTCGTTCAAGTTTTATGGAAGGAAAGCAAGGCACCTGCAAGTTGCGCCATTTGGAGTTGGGCCATCTCATCGGATCAGAGTCGCTAACTCCCACAATTGTACCAGTGTATCTGTCAAACAGATCAAATTTTATTCAGATATGATGCAGAACAACTTCACCGAGCATACACATTGAAAGATGGTGCTAAACCTTCATACTTGAATAGTATATTGCATTATACTACCACTCACTATTGTAGATGTGGCTTTGATATGGTCATTTTTCTCAAAGATGAAGGTGAAAAAGATTTGCAGAACAAGTAATTTAAACTTGAAAGCATAACAGTTTATATTGCCTTCTAACATCAGTTGCAGTTTACTGGAGAAGAATACAGAGCATCAAATCAAAAGCAGAAAAAAAAATGCTATCTGCCTATGACAGAGTATTTAGTTCTAGTTAGTGGGCGGACCTGCGCTTGCTTGACTCCTCTGTCTCAAACATCATAGCCATTCTCATGCCAACAGATTGCTGGATATAGTTGGCCTTATTGTACCTTGCTACAGGAACCACAAACGGCGATGGGCTCGTCCTGAAGAGATTTCAAGAGTGAATATATGTTAAATATGCCACCAGTAAACCATATGAACTGGCAGGCAAAATGGAGATGGAGAAAGATTTGTACCTAGGATTGTAGTAAATGGTAAATGAACTACCACTTGATGCAGCATGAGCTGCAGCAGCCAGAACACCTATGTGCATACTATCAGTGGACAGAACCGATGATGACAATGCCGATTGCTGATTGGTGGCACGCCTAACACCCACAAGTAGTTGTGACTTCTCATCCCTGAAACCAGTAACTTTTGTCAGGAAGGGACGTTTGATTCTCACAAATTCACCGAGTGGAAATCTTTTAGGTAATACAAGTTGTTTCCACGTGTCTGTGTCACATAGCATTATAGCACTAATCAGGGTAGCTTAAATGTGTATGTTAAGTACAGCTACGGCTGCATGAAAAAATTGAGTTGTTGGATATGTCTGTAAACAGATAGTAGAAAGACCAAGCAATGGATTATACTGTAGTACATTTGTTACATCTTAATAACATGGACATAATTTGAGATTGACTCTACACTGTAACCAACTTTGTATCCCCTAAATATGACGGCAATTGAATGCAGGAATTGTCTCCATAATCCATATGGTTCATTCCATCCAATAATCAAGAGTTCAGACAAATACCATAGTCTGAACCTTTTCAGATGCCGTATTGCAAGATGCATTCGGTTAAGATCCCAAACATACACAGTAGTAGTATATATCATGCAAGTTGGGTCCATATATATACCTGATAAATAAGACAGAATCCCCTGCTTTAAGCCGTTTCGCGCCGACAAACAGACTCCATCCAGTCGTTAGAAGATGTCGCTTCGGCTGTCCTGTAAGTAGCACCAAATGAAGAAACTTTTAGAAGACAGGGACCCAGGACACCCAAATTATGTACCCTTGAATGAATGAACAAGTTAAAACAAGTCAAACAGTATTCGACCCTACCACGATAAATGTGACGAAACGTCCACATGTTATCATGCAAATCCCGGACGATAAGCTCCTGATTCGGAGGTTGCATCGAGTAATCCTGCAAGCCCAAAGACATAACCTATGCATGAACTGAGGCATTCACAAAGAGTAACCAAGTATATAATGAAAATGTGGACAGAAGGCTGACATACCAGCTGTGGGAACAGCTTCTCTGCAGCTCTTCGCGGCACCGAGAAACCGCCATGCGTGCTCGTGTCGCTCGCGGTCAAATTCTTGCAGAAGTACTCAGCTGGATGCTTGCTCTTGGCATAGCTGCCGAGAGACGGGATCGGGAACACGTCGGTTTCCTGAAATTGACAGAATCTTCGAATCAGGTGACAGTTTTATTACACTTTCAGTGAACACTGTGGATAAAATACAGCATGTTCAGCATGTTCTGAATTTTTCACCAAGCTCCATTTCCGACAGTACTTACAGAGTTCACTGGTTGCAGAGTCATCTGTGCGTAGACCTCATCGGTGTCCTTGTCGGCCTGTGGAAGACAAGAACCCAAGCATTCATCAGGGCTAAGTGGTTAATGCATGAGGCCACTAACCCCTATTACACCTGAACCTGAAGATGAACCATGTGCACCTACATGCATGGTGATGTTGTGGACTTGGCACAGCAGCTGCGACGGCAGGCTCGGGTAGTTGGGGATGCGGGAGTTGGGCGTCTTCTTGGTGGTCGCCGCAACCTGCCAGATCAAGAAAAACTTGAGCATTCCATGGATTGAGTCAAGTGATCTAAACCAGATGAACAGAGCAGGACTGTTCGTGGAGAAGAAGGATTGAGACGCACCTGCTCGCTGTGGCCTTGGGGGAAGTAGTAGACGAGGCTCCCGCGCTGCGGCAGGCAGACGAGCGGGCCGGCGCAGGCGTGCCAGAGCTCCGAGTTGATCACCTTCTTGGCGCCCTGCGCCTCCCCCATGAGCTGCATTTCGTCGAGCAGCGCCGCCGCGTTCCTCAGCACGCCAAACGTCGGCAGCTGCTGCTGCTTCTCCTGCGAGGCCGCCGCCATCTGCCCCCCAACGAAATCCAACAGAGGGCCGACGAGGCTGAAGAACCGCCGCTGAGTCGAGGTCGAGCTGCAGGCGGATGCACGAATGCTGAGGGAGCGGCTTAACCGTGCTTCGCCATTGATCGATGGTCAGTCAGCGAGAGCTTCTCGGAAAGCAGAGTGCCTGCAACTGCGATGGCGCCATTGGCAAGAGAAGCAGAGGATGCATATCAGTAACAGTGCAGTGTGTGAGCAAGCAAGGAAGCAGGCAGGATTAAGTAGGCAAAAGGGGAACAAGAAGGCCCCCAAAAAATGCGTTTGGAATGGCGAGCTAGCAGCAAGCTAGAGAGAGAGAGCTCGGGCTGGGTCCGCATGGCTGGCTAAAAACCCGCCTCCCTCACTTTCCCGAGAAAGAAGGCGGCTTTTGTGTCTTCATTCACGCGACGCGAGAGCCGAGAGCCGACAGGGGCTGGAGCTAGGCGCAGAGCAAAATGGCGCCGGGAATCTTGCTATGCTTGTAGATGGTGCTCGGCGGAATGCTCGGCCGCCGTCCCCCGTCCCGTGAGCTCGCCAAGGGGCCTGGGGCGTGGGGTGGGGTAGCAAGAACGCCCCACTCTCTCTCTCTCTCTCTAGGATCGCTGGAGCTAGTCCGGTGCCCAGGCGAGGCGTCTCACAAGAAGGGAGCCTGAAGACGACGAAACGGAACCCCATGGAGTCAGTTCACCCCGGGCCGTGTCGAGAAGGGCAATGCCGCGCGCCGGCGCCCCCAGAGCGAGCAGAGCCAGAAACCGCCGGCGGCACTGTAAGCTAAGCTGGTGCTACTGCCAAGTAGTACTAGCAAGCAGTGGTGATTAAAAATGGTGATCGGGTAAGCAACGAGGAGTTGATCGAAAAGTGGGCAAGAGGAAGCCAAGAACGTACGTACGTACCTAGCAACCTTGTGCGGCAGGCGGGGAGCGGCGACTCAGCAATGACTCCGGGGATGAAGGAGAAGAAGACCCCCGAGCGCAAGTGCCGGAGCGAGTACGAAGAGCAAGGAGGAGGGGGAGGGGGCGAGCGAGCAGGCGAGTGGCAAATGCGCGGCGGCAGGGAGGGGGCGCTCTGCCTCTGATAAAGGCGAGGCAAAGCAAAGCGGTGGAGCTGTGCTAGGCCCGGGAGCACGCGCGGAGGAGGCGCCTCCCCCGCGCCGCGGTAGAAGCAGTGGTGCGCGGTGAGGTGGTGGTACGGCGTACGCAGAGTAGAGGGCGGTAGGATGGGCCTGGCCGGGGCAGTAGAGTAGAGTAGAGTAGAGTAGAGGGCAATGATACGCCCGGTGTGCGAGCGCCTTTTGCTGCGCGCTTCTTCTCAGTCCTCACCTCCCTCCCTTCCCCTTCCCTTGCCAACAATGGGAACGGGATAAAAGATGCCGGCCTTTCGAGGGGCGGAGCCATGATTCCCCCTTCGCGCAGGCGCTCCATCTCCATGCCCTCCCAATCCGGACAAAATTAATGTTCTGATCTATAGGGCTAACTAAATCCCGATTTAACCTCGTTTCAAAATAAATTTCGTTTCTGACCTTTTTCGATGACGCCAAGATCCCTGGCGTCTGGGTTACGAAGCAGACGCCAGGGACCATGGCGTCTGGCCCCTGGCCAGCAGGTCAACGGGCACGCGGGCAGTGCGGGCCAGGGGCCAGACGCCTTCGTAACCCAGACGCCATGGACCTTGGCGTCTCCAGAAAAGGTCTGAAACGAAAAAAATTGAAACGAAGTCAAATCGGAATTTTCTTTGCACAATGGGTCAGAACACTAATTTTGTCCTCCCAACCCAACCCCGGCCATGATCCCCACTGGGGCTGGGGCTCGTCAGCTGGGCCGAGGGAGGCGTGGTGGTGGTGCGCGCCTGTGGCTGGCCGGTGGCCGGCCTGCGGTGCGGGCACGTACGTCGTCCGTCGCTGCGTGCGACGTGGGAGGCGTGGCGCAGTGGCTCGATTACGCACGCGCCAGCGTGCGTGCCTACGTACGTACGTACGTACTGGCGCTGCCTGCTCTCGCTGATGGGAGGTGCCAGCAATGAGCTCCGGGAAAGAGGCAGGGCCACCGGGCGGAGCGGCACACGGGAACAAACGGCGGCATTGCACGGCGGCCCCGTCCCGTCCCGTCCCGTCGTTCGTCACACCATGTCCGGCGAATGCACGTACAGTGCTCCTACGTAGCGACACCGTCACTTGTCCGCCGTATCGGCCAACACACAGGCCACCATGTGTGTGTGTGTGTGTGTTGTCCGTGTGCTCTGCTCTGCTTGACCGCTGAGTTTGCCAGTGGCATTGCGCGTCGATGGGACAAGGATTGGGATTGATGTGCGGATATCTGCGTCCATGGACTTTTTTCTTTTTTTTTGAGAATCTTTTTTTTTTTGAGAATCCCATGGACTTTTTGGCGGTGCGGTGCGGTGCGCGGCGACACCCAGCGGCCGAGACATAGGGTACTGGGATGAACTAGGGTCGGAAACCAAGAAATGTGGCCGGATATAGGTGTGAAATAGCTATCTCACATCTAAGTCTAGAGTTATTGGATTATGTCCTGTCTTTAGGAGTCGTGCACACATTTTTTTTCTGCCCCCGCCTCCTGCGTTCGCCCGTTTCTTCGTACGAGCCTGATTCGTATCGATGTGCTCGTTGTTGTTTGTTTTTCCTCGGTTGATTGTGTGCGCACGGCCGGGCATTTTTTGTTTTTGTTGGCCTGTTATGCACACACAGCTTTGGGCTGTTATACGCATGTCCTTTTGCCAGGCATTAATAGGAAGGCACAGCGATTTCATTCTTTCATGATTAAATGTGTTGTTTTTCCTGCCTAAGGTGTGTTGTTTTCCATGGTGGGGTGCAGGGTAGAAATGCACGAGTCGGTTCTGCTGGTTTTTTTTCACTTTTACGTTTTATTTTTGTTTATTTGTGTTAAAGTTATGAACTTTTTAAAATTTAAATGCTTGTAAATTCATGATTTTTAAAAAGAAGTATGACAATTTTGTTTCTAATTTTATTTTTTTGTTGCTTTTCTCGGTATTCATTGTTTTAATTTCTTTTGCTTTTTCTTTGTTTCCTTTGTTTTTCTTTATTATGTTCTTTCTTGGTTTTCTTCATTTTTTGTTTCTTTCTTGGGTTTTCCTTCTTTAATTTTTGCATTGGTTACCTTTTGTTTTTTGGTTTGAATTGTTTCATTCTTGACTTTTGTGTTTTTTTCTTAGTTATCATTGTCTTCATTTTTTTCATAGGCTTTGGGTTTTCTATTTCTTTTTTCTATTTTGGCGGTTTCTGCATTTTTCTTTGTTTCTTTGTCGATCTTACTCGGTTTTTTTAGCACATGTCAACTTATTTCAATATACACTCAATATTTTTGAATGCACCAGAAACATATTTATATCCATGATTAGCATTTTTTTGTCTTTGTTTATTTATTTGTTTCAAGTTCATGAACTTTTTTTCAACACATTTAGCAATGTCTCATCTAGGTTTCTGATCGCTCGACCTGTTCGCTTTTAAAATGTTTGTGCAAATCTTGATCATGGATTATTTTTTCATGCGCGTCTTATACTTCCATGTCTCGTGTACGTCCAGTGTCCACTTGTCATCCCGTTCACGTGTGTGTCTTTTGTTGGGCCAACTTCGTGATGCAATCTCGAGACCCGTTTTTCTTTTTGGCATGCATTTTATAAGTTGAAGACATGAGTTGGTCACTGCTTCCTCAGTTCCATCATCATTGTCTCCCTCCCATCCCCATTTGCCTTGGAGTAGAGCCGATGCGAGTAGGAAGGAGGAAGACGACTAAGGGGTTCAATCTTTATCCACATGATGAAAGAAGATGGCAATCAATGACGACTGTGATGTGACCTTGGATACTTTTTTTGCCTTTTTGCATTGTGTTTTCATCTAGGGATTTTGTGATTTTTGTGATTTTCATTCATAGACTTCTTTTCCTAGGTGCAACTCCATCCTAACATGCAACTGGTCTGCCTTTTGTGTTTCACTTGACAAACAACTATCTTGCAAGTCCGCCCTTGAATCGCAATCTTCATTTGTGGGGGCGGAGGGTAATCATTTTTGTCCCAGTTGCAACTCCATCCTCAACATGCAACCGGGTCCACGTTTTTCCTAGTTGCAACTGGGCATGTGTTTTGTTTTCCATCCCAGTTGTAAGCGCATGCTCGACTCACAACTAGGCTTCTCGTTTGTCATTGTCCCAGTTGCAAGTTCACTCCCGACTCACAAATGGTATCGTAGTTTTGTGTAGTTGTCATGGTTGCAAGTCCATCCTTCATTTGCAACAAGGCTCGTAGTTTGTTTCATCCTAGTTGCAAGTACACCATTGACTCGCAACTCGGCTTGTAGTTCCATAGTTGTCCCAGTTGCAAGTCCACCCTCGACTGGCAACTAGACCCATAGTTTTGCTGTTGTCGTCTCAGTTGCGGGTCCACCTTCGACTTGTAACTCGTCTCGTAGTTTTGTGTAGTTGTCACAGTTGCAAATTCACTGTTGACTCACACCTAGGCCGTAGTTTGTTTCTTCTCAATTGCAAGTCCAACCTTCACTCGCAACTCGACCCGTGTTTTGTTTTCCATCCTAGTTGCAGGTCCATCCTTAACTCGCAATTGGGCTTGTAGTTTGTTGTATCCCAGCTACAGGTTGACTCTTGACTCGCGACTGGGCTCGTAGTTTTGTATTTGTATCAGTTGCAAGTCTGCCATCGACTCGTAACCAGGCTCGTTGCTATCCCGGTTGCAAGCCCACCTTCGACTCGCAACTTGGCACATAATTTGTTTCATCCCAGTTTCAAGCCAGACCCTTAACTCGCAACTAGGCTTATGGTTTCCTAGTTTTCAAAGTTGTCAGTCCACTCTCGTTTGTCTAATTGGCTCGTAGTTGTCCTAGTTGCAACACCACACTCGACTAGCAACTGGCATGTGTTTTCGTTTTCTCCCCAGTTGCAAGCCCACCCTCGACTCGCAACTCGTAGTTTGTCATTGTCCTAGTTGAAAATTCACTCTTGACTCGCGAATGATATCATAGTTTTGTGTAGTTGTCAGGGTTGCAAGTCCATCCTTGATTCGCAACTAGGCCAGTAGTTTGTTTCATCCCAATTGCCAGTCCGCCCTTGACTCGCAAATTGGGCTTGTAGGTTCATAGTTGTCCCAATTGCAAGTCACCCTCAACTCGCAACTGGGCCCATAGTTTTGTTGTTGTCTCAGTTGCAAGTCCACCGTCAACTCGCAACTCGTATCATAGATTTGTGTAGTTGCCCCAGTTGCAAGTCCAACCTTCACTCGCAACTCGGCCCATGTTTTGTTTTCCATCCTACCTGTAGGTCCACCCTTAACTAGTAAAGGGGCTGATGCCTTCCCACCCACCCAGGTTCAAGGCATGGTACTTGCAATTTGGGTTTATTGCACCAATTATACTGTAGGGGGTTTCCTTACAGTCTTTCTGTCAAAAAAAAAGTGAGCTTGTAGTTTTGTATTGTCCCAGTTGCAAGTCCGCCTCGACTTGCAACTCGGCTCGTAACTGTCCTAGTTGCAAGCCCACCTTCGACTCGTAACTAGAGTATTTGTTTTAGTTTTTTCATCACGGTTGCAAGCTCACCCCTTGACTCGCAATTGGGCACATAATCGTTTCATCCCAGTTGCAAGTCGGACCATGGACTCGCAACTAGGCTTATAGTTTCATAGTTTTCACAGTTGCAAGTCCACCCTCGACTGGCTAATTGGCTCGTAGTTGTCCTAGTTGCAACACCACACTCGACTGGCAACTGGGCATGTGTTTTTTCCATCCCAGTTGCAAGCCCACCCTCGACTCGCAACTACGGTCATAGTTTGTCGTTGTCCTAGTTGCAAATTCACTCTCGACTTGCAAATGGTATTTGTAGTTTTGTGTAGTTGTCAGGGTTGCAAGTTCATGCTTGATTCGCAACTAGGCTCGTAGTTTATTTCATCCTAGTTGCAAGTCTAACCTTCACTCGCAACTTGGCCCGTGTTTTGTTTTTCATCCCAGTTGCAGGTCCACCCTTAACTGGCAACTCGGTTTGTACTTTGTTTTATCCCAGTTGCAAGTCGACCCTTGACTTGTAAATGGGCTCATAGTTTTGTATTTGTCCTAGTTGCAAGTCCGCTCTCGACTCGCAACCGGGCTCGTAGTTGTCCCAGTTGCATGCCCACCTTTGACTCGCAACTAGAGTATGTGTTTTTATTTTTCATCACAGTTGCTAGCTCACCCTTGACTCGCAACTGGACACATAGTTTGTTTCATCATAGTTGCAATCGAACCCTTGACTCGCAACTAGGCTCATAGTTTGGTATTTTTCATAGTTGCAAGTCCACCCTCAACTAGTAAATGGGCTCGTAGTTGTCCCAGTTGCAACTTAACACTCGACTGCCAACTGAACACGTGTTTTGTTTCATACTAGTTGCAAACCCACCCTCGACTCGCAACTGGAGCATGCATTTTATTTTTATTTTTCATCACAGTTGCAAGCACACATTCACTTGCAACTGCGCGCATGTGCACCTATGAAACAAAACTCAATCGAGCCAGTTGCGCGTTCATCCTATATATACGTAAATTTGATTATTTTTGGTTTTTTCTCCACGTGTGACTTTTTAAATATTCTTCATGTTCAAAAAATAAATTCATCTCGTCATGTGTTTGTAAGATGTTCAACGTGTATTTTAAAAAAATCATCTCGTCCATAAAAGAAATTCGAGTATGTCATTTTTTTCAAATTTTATTTTTTTGCCAAACCAAACTTGATTGATGCATGCATGCTGCTTTTCACGTGTTAAAAAGGGAAGAAAGCATAAAGGTGAAAGTGACAGGGGATAGAGAGAGGGAGAGGGGTTTCACATCAGCAGGGTTCTTTTCTACGTAATGTGACAGGCTCCACACAACACCGGCTTACACGTTGGGCCTACAAGTGCTAACTTCTTTACACACGTACACGCGCTAGAAGAAAAAGGGCCAATGAAGACGCACGATCACCCGCAAAAAGAAACGAAGACGCACGACAGCCCAGACTCGTGGCGCTAACTGGGCGGGGCGGTACCGCTGACGAGAAATACATGAAATTGGTACAAACAAACAAACTTGATACAAACAAACAATGGACAGGGTGTGGGCTTGTTTACCTGCTGACGTGGGATCATGTCATAGTTAGATGTGAGATATTATCTCACATCTAGATGCAACATAGACATACCCCGGATATATACTACTCAAACATAATCACGTGAATAAAGCCCTAGGGCCTGGTTCGTTTTGGCAAGGTTTGGAGAGGTTTAAAAGGGATTGAAGGGGATTAAATCTCTTGCAAGTCAAAAAAACCCTCAAGAGTCCCCAATCCCCTTCAATCCCTGTGGCGAGGGGATTAAACGAACAGGGCCTAAAGGGTGTACAAAACACTAGTACCTACTACCAACGTGTGCAAACTTTTTCTCCTCCTTGAGGTCTGAGCGCTTCACGCATGCCTCCTCCTTCTTCGACAATATGTCCTTGAACCTCTCCGCCAGCTTGGCTGTCACACCTTGCTTCGCCCTCTCCTCCTCCCACTTCTTCCCCCGTAAAAAAATTCCCACCTTCTCGCTTCGCCCTCTTCTCCTCCCACTTCTTCCCCCGTAAAAAAATTTGCACCTTCTTCGGCGGTTCTTGGGTTGGGTCGGTAGGGGCACCGGTTTCTTCCTCAGTGGCTTGGGCGGCAGTCTTGGCTATGAAAAGGTTCTACTTCAGGTGCCCATTCAACTTCAGCCAACAATGCACGACAGTAAATTTTTTCTTCTCCAACTTCATGTACACCAAACAAGCACGAGAAGGTTACAAAGTGAAACAATGTCAACAATGCATATTCGGCTAGTGAGCAACAAAACTAAGCATGCCTGGCTAGTGAGCAACAAACTAAGTATGTCCATCTAGTGGACAACTTAATTGCTCGGCGATATGTGAACTGCTAGGCCACCGTGCCATCAGATGCTTCCAGTGCACACAATACTTGAACACGTCTTGGATGGTGTACCATCGATGGTGGAGGGACTTTGATTCACGCTTACGGATGACCGTGTTGGAGTAGGAGGTGAAATCTTGTGTTCGTGGAACCAAATGTGAATGTTGTTCCAACATGTTGTGCCCATTTGCTCCGTGCCATGGATCGGATCAGGGCAAGTTACCTGATAACCCACAAGTATAGTGGATCAATTGTAGATTTTTTGATAAATAAGAGTGTCGAAACCAAGGAGGAGCTAAAGGTAGGATTTATATGTTGGGGAACACAGTATTTCAAAAAAATTCCTACGATCACTCAAGATCTATCTAGGAGATGCATAGCAATGAGAGGGGAGAGTGTGTCTACATACCCTCGTAGACCGAAAGCGAAAGCGTTTAGCAACGCGGTTGATGTAGTCGAACGTCTTCGCGATCCAACCGATCAAGTACCGAACGCACGGCACCTCCGCGATCTGCACACGTTCAGCTCGGTGACGTCCCTTGTCGATGTCAAAACCGGCGGATCTCGGGTAGGGGGTCACGAACTGTGCGTCTAGGATCGATGGTAACAGGAGATAGGGGACACAATGTTTTCCCTAGGTTCGGGCCCTCTCTATGGAGGTAATACCTACGTCCTGCTTGATTGATCTTGATGAATATGAGTATTACAAGAGTTGATCTACCACGAGATCGTAATGACCAAACCCTAAAAGTCTAGTCTGGCTATGATTATGAGGATTCGGCCTATCTACGGACGTAGCCCTCCGGTTTATATAGACACAGGAGGGATCTAGGGTTACACAAGGTCGGTTACAAAGAAAGGAATCTTCATAGTTGGTCGCCAAGCTTGCCTTCCACGCCAAGGAGAGTCCTATCCGGACACGGGTGGAGTCTTCGGTCTTCGTATCCTTACGGCCGATCAGTCCGGCCCATATTAATAGACCAGACACCCGAGGACCCCTTAGTCCAGGACTCCCTCGGTAGCCCCTGAATCATGCTTCAATGACGATGTGTCCGGAGATTGTTTTCGACATTGCAAGGCGGGTTCTACTTTCTAAATACTCTAGGATAGTCTTCGGATGAAACGAAGGTGTCCAGATCTGCAACATAAGTACCACACACAACCGCAAGGAATATAGTATTTTCCGAGTCCCATCTGCTGACAATTCTTTGTAAGATGACATCACATTTGTTCGACCACTATATCGAACCGTTTTTGTCCACCGTTGCGCGTTTCGAGATGTGGTTTCCATCGGCACGTCTTGTCAAAGCAGAGTGTCCCCTTATTGCGGGATTTTCATCAATGCGGGCGTGGGTAACCCAACCATGTCGTTTACACAGCCCTTGGGAATAGGCGAGTTTTAGGGCGAGTGGGGAGGCATTCGATATTCACTGCCTTTATAAGGGGATAAGCATTCCCCCTTCTTCTCCCACGCCTTCTCTCTTCCTCTGCCCTTCCACTCTTGAGCTCCAGCGCCCAAGTTCTCATCTTCTTCCCACTCAAACTAGCACTCAACCATGTCCGGATCCGGAGGCCAAGGCAAGTGGATGGTCTCCTCCGTCAAGGAGAAGGACATTACTGAGCTTCGAGCGGTCGGGTACTTGGCGAATGAAATCGCCCACCGTCTTCTAGCCCAGGGGCAAGTCGTCCCCACGTTGAAGCCCAGCGAGAGGGTGGTATTCATCCCTCATTTCCTCCGCGGGCTAGGGTTTCCACTCCACCCCTTCGTCCGCGGGCTGAAGTACTATTACGGGATAGACTTCCATGATCTATCCCTGAATTCTTTACTCAACATCTCGGCGTTCATCATCGTGTGCGAGGTCTTCCTCCGCATCCAACCCCACTTCGGGTTGTGGCTCAAGGTCTTCAAAGTGAAGCCGAAGGTGGTGGATGGCCAGCACGCGGAGTGCGGAGGTGCCATGGTGAGCAAGCTGACTAATGTCTCCTGGCTGAAAGACATTTTCGTGGAGACTGTCAAGGAATGGCAGAAACAATGGTTATACATCACAGAACCCCGTGACGTCACCTGGCCTGCCGCTGCTGAATTCAACTCCGGCGCTCCCACGTGACTCACCTCCTGGGTCGAGAAGAGCCCGAACTGGTGCTCGTCAGATGAGCTGATAGCGCTGCAGACGCGCGTTCAAAGCATGGTGGACAAGGATGCCAAACTTGTCGACATAATCCAGGTGATGCTAGTTTGACGGATTCTCCCGTGCCAAAGCCGAAGCCTCCCTCTATGGGACTTCAATCCGAAGAAGCACCATACCCTGAAGAGGCTCTTCGAAACCACCCACGAAGACGCCTGAAAGTTGCTCTTCAAGGGCAATGAGACACCGCCAGCCACAGATTCCCGACGGCCCTCTGTGTGGATCTTTGTGGCGGAGCGACAAGGTAGGTTCAGACCACCTAGGTGAGAGGTGGGACTGGCACTGGTCAGCATCTGCGGTTACTTCAAAATAACACGCTTAACCAGATCTTGGTATTTGATTTGAGTCTGGCCACTGGCCTATACGCACTGACCAACTACGCGGGAACAGTTATGGGCACTCGACGTCGTGGTATCAGCCGAAGCTTTCTTGACGTCAGCGATTGAGTGGCGCGCGCCGGATTGGATTAGAATGCCTGCTCTTGTATTAGGGAGGCTAGGTCTGCCTCCGCCCGCCCTCGCAACGTGCAGGTGTGCAATGGGCGATAGGCCCAGACCCCTACGTCTTAGGATTTAGGCCGGCATGCTGACCTCTCTGTTGTGCCTAGGTAGGGTTGCGAAGTGTTGATCTTCCTAGGCCGGACATGACCCAGAAAAGTGTGCCCGGCCAAAGGGATATAGCGTGTTGGGTTATGTGGTGCACCCCTGCAGGGAAGTTTATATATTCAAATAGCCGTGTCCCTCGGTAAAAGGACGAATCGGAGTTGTACCTTGACCTTATGACAACTAGAACAGGATACTTAATAAAACACACCCTTCCAAGTGCCAGATACAACCCGGTGATCGCTCTCTCACAGGGCGAGGAGGAGAGGATCGCCGGGTAGGATTATGATATGCGATGATACTTGGTTAACTTATCATCTACTCTCTTCTACTACTTCAAGATGGAGGCTGCCAGAAGCGTAGTCTTCGATAGGACTAGCTATCCCCCTCTTATTCTGGCAGTCTGCAGTTCAGTCCACAGATACTACCCATTTTGTTGATACCAATGCATACGTATTGTAGATCCTTGCTTGCGAGTACTTTGGATGAGTACTCACGGTTGCTTTGCTACTTTTTCCCCCCTTTCCCGGTTATTGCGAGCATATGATGGAGTACAGGAGCCAGAGGATCCCGAGGATGATTCTACATGGAGTTCGGCTTCGAGGAGTAGTTAGGAGGTCCTAGGCAGGAGGCCTTGCCTTTTTGATCTGTATCGCAGCTGTTTGTGCTAGCCATCTTATGGCAACTTGTTTAACTTATGTATGTACTCAGATATTGTTGCTTCCGCTGACTCTTGTGTTTTCGAGCTTATGTATTCGAGCCCTCGAGGCCCCTGGCTTGTAATATATAGCTTGTATTATTTTAATTGGTGTCTAGAGTTGTGTTGTGATATATTCTTGTGAGTCCTTGATCTTGATCATACACATTTGCGTGTATGATTAGTGTACGGACAAATTGGGGGCGTCACAATGCGGTTGCCCTGTGTTCAAACAACAACCCGTCCATCTGTTTGCCTACATTAAACATGTGTGCGGTTGGCGAGGAAATGTGAGCCGGCGCCCCACCCGTTCGTCCGTCTGCCACCCACCATTAGTCATCTCGTCGAGTGCCCTGCCATCCCCAGGCTCGGCCGTAGCCACATCCATGATGCTCCGCTCACTTCCTCCTCTCTACACCACGCCTGCCATGGCCTATACTTGTGGGTCATCAGACATCAGGGGTACTAGGGTTACACGAGGTTGGCTACAAGGAATAGATAAACATGCCAATTCAGCTCGTCTTGACTTGGAGGACACACCAAGACACCAAAAAGCTTCATGTCCGGATACGGGGTCTCTTCGTAATTCGGCCTCCTAGCTTCAACACAACCCAACAGTCCATCCCACGAGGGATAGGTCGGCAGGCCAATGACCCCCTAATTCAAGACTCCCTCACCCTACCATCCTAGGCTCGGGCGTAGCTACATCCATGATGCTCTGCTCACTTCCTCCTCTCTACACCACGCCCGCCATGGCCTCCTCGAGCTCCAAAGCCGTCTGGGATAGCTTCTCGTCTGAGCAGAAAAAAAAGTTCGCCGCAATTGCAGTCGACAGGCATACAAAGGTCGGCACTGCGGACGTCCCAATGGAGGACGCGGCTGAGGACGAGTCGGCGCCACCCTCCTCGCCGGTCCATGCCAGCATCACCATGGACGAGGTCCGTGCCCGCTACACATAATGGTGCGGGAGGAGAGGGAGCCCACCTTCGGGCAAGAGCTGGCTAACTAGGCCTAAAACTCCGCCTCCTCGAGGAGCACCGGCGCACGGAGGAGCTGCTCGCCGCTGGTACGGCCATCGCAATGGACATGGACGTGGCCGAGCAGGAGGCGTTGGTCGACTCCTACTGCATTGCACGCGAAATCCGTCGTGACCGCTGGTGGTACCTTTAGTATCAGAAGGATTTAGGGGCCGCCTACAAGAACATGGATGAGGCGGCGGATGAGGTGGTCGGCAAGAGTGACGACGAGGAGGATATCGTCAGCTTCGCCTAGCCCACGCCCCGCCGCCACGACCACGAATTCGGCACGTCCGTGAGCACTGCCGGCAACAAGGAAGAGTAGCGCATGGGTGGTCGACGACGCTTCTATCCCATGAAGGCCACCTCTCCTCCCCTCCCGTTGAAGTCAAGCTTGGTGGGCTCAACATCACCGGCCGATTAGCCGCTTGGCAGCGACATGGAGGCGGAGCAGGTGGGGCTTCATTTTTCGGGGCTCATGACCGGCTGGAGATTGGGAACGAATGCAGGTGGTCATTTTAGTCTAGGTGTAGAGTCCGGTCTAGTTGAGATGTCTAAATATAATGAATTTACTCTAGTTTGGATGAAAAGCATCCGATTTTATGTAAAAATTATCCAAGTATGAATGAATAATGTCAAAATGCATCAAATTTGTCCATTTTTGTTAAAATTCTTCCAGAATGTAACCGGACATATGTGGACAGCTTTGGATGGTCCAGTCTCGCATCCTTGTCCGCGGACAAACACGGTGTCCGATTTGAAAGCCAGCGTTGGAGATGCCCTAAAGACTTTTTTTATTAAAAAAACTATGAATATGTAGGAGCATTATGAAATTCTGTTAAACCACAGATAGCCTCACTCAGTTAGGATGCTCCAGCAAAAAGTGACAGCTTGTCACGTTTTATGCTGTAAAACCTCATAGCACAAGCTCGCGAAGAAAAGGACCACATTAGTAGACAATTAGTTTGGCAGGTAGACACTTTGAGAGTAGGACGACCAAATCGAAAGCACACGGCAAGCGGTCTGACTACACGTAAAATATATACCAAAAAGTCAATGCGAGGTTGACCTGTCTTTGCAAGTACTTTTGGAAGAGGAAAAGGTCGATGGGGTGATTGATGAGAGCAGCAAGCACGCCGGCGGGGATGCGCAATGCATTCTCCACGCCTCACGCGACCGTATCAGATGGCAGCAATACTTCTTTCTATATATGCGGGCGGGCCGGTGGATACGGTTACTCGATCGTATAATGAGACGCACACACACATGCTTTGGTTCGCTTGGCCTGGCCTGGCCAGCAAAGTGAAACAAAACGCACGGCCAATAATGAGATTCTCCAGTGTGGAGAAACGGCGGCGCTTTTCGCAGTTGACGATGAAAAGTCACTTTTCTTTCACCCTCTCTCTCTCTCTCTCTTGAGCTCGCAGGATGAGCGATCGATGGACGCGAGGAATCTTGCATATCGCCGCTCGCCGCCGTGGCCGGCTCTCGTGCTGCCTCGCCGGAATCATTTCTTTGGCACCGGCACGTCCACCCTTTCCGCCACTACAGGAAAAAGGTCCGGCTTCGCATTGCGAGATGGCATGCTCGCGACGCATGCCGTGTTGCAAAGGCACGAGCACAAGAACTACGTACAACTTTCCCCGCAAAAAAGAGAGCACTACTACGTAGAACTTTCACAGTCTCACGGCCGCCGCATCCACATGCACGCACAGTTGGTTTCTTCTTCGGCCGGTCTCACACGACCCTTTCTACTATCTAGCTAAAAAGAAGAGGCGACGCAATCTATGTCTGTGATCATCAATATTCCTCCTGTTGTATGCAAGTCGTAGCCACCTTTGCCGAGCTCCCTTTCCACGGCTCGCTTTTTTGAGCCATGTCCCTGCTTATGCTTAACCCCGTCGTACGTACTCCTACGTTTGAATCAAAATGCATGCGTGGCTCAGTCGAGAGCCCGGCCTTGCCACGCGAAAAAACCTCACCGGAAATTAATCTCGCCGGGTTGACAGGCGACAATGGGAATCTGAGGTCAGCGACTCGGGGACACGCATCGACGGCTCCGGTTCCTCGCCGATCGAGCCCTGTGATCTCGGGCAG
Source organism: Triticum dicoccoides (assembly GCF_002162155.2). Classification (NCBI taxonomy): domain Eukaryota; kingdom Viridiplantae; phylum Streptophyta; class Magnoliopsida; order Poales; family Poaceae; genus Triticum; species Triticum dicoccoides. The sequence goes on along the minus strand of NC_041382.1, from coordinate 727,430,129 downwards.
GAAGCTCGAGCAAGCTCCACTTGCACGTAAGGTACGCGTCGTCGTGTTCCTCCTGCATGCGTCGATCACGATGCATGCATCGACGTGCGACATGCCAAAACGAGGCGCCCCGCTTCCGGCCGGGCACAGCGCGCGCGGTCAGCAGTAGTAGTACAGCCAAGAAAGAAATTTGACCACACGACGGCTGCCGCGCTCTGCGACGTCCGCATGAGGCGTTCACTTCCATGCGCGCCTGCCACGGCGAGCCCAACCCCAACGAGACGCCGGCCGACGTCCAGAGCGCAGTCTGCTCTCCCGGAAGTTTTTCGAACCAAGGGCGCGCACGCAAGGCCAGATCTACACGCTCACCCAACCAAAGCCGGCTGACCGTCACCTGCACGGGAACGCATTTCCACCCTTGTTTCTCTCCTACTATAGTCCTCAGCCACCTCGTCCTCCTCGTCGTCGACGTACAGTCACGAGCGCTCTGCGGCGGCACCTGACGCGTTTTGGCCGGCAGCGTTCGCGGCCGGGACGCCGCGCGCGCCCGTCCGTCCGTCCCCGGAGGACGACGACGGCGACCAGGAGGAGGGAGGACGGGGGGCGGGGCCGGGCTGCCGGGGGCGACGGGAGACAGAATCCCAGGAATGTTGCGTGGCGTGACCACACCGGGGGACAGGACGTGTCACATGACGTCACCGCCGGCCCCACGGAGGAGGGAATCCATCGTCCATCGAAAGCACACCCCGCCCCTTGTAATCATGCATGCAGTGCAGTGCAGACGGGCCTTTCCACGCCACGCCGCTCGCTCGCAAAACCAAATTAATGGCGCCGCAGCTGCCCATCGCTGTTGCTTCTCAGCTGCTGTACCGCTACGCTAACCACGTCACCGGCGCAGTCCTCCGGCAGCAACGGTATGCAGCAGATGGCTTCCGTTTCAGGGACACATTTTCAAGTCAGGTCGGCCGAAATTTGACCGGACATAGTAAGTATGTTTTTCCGATTTTCATCCGGCGAGCTGGCTCCCATAGACGAGCCGTCGACGTCGTCGCAGATTACTATTCAGATTGTGCAGTATCAGGTGTCTTAGGCCAACTCCACTGCACGACCCTATCCTATCCGCCCCCGTCCGTTTGGAGTAACAGGAACAAACGAGACGGCCCAGCGCGCGGGCGCAAACGGACAAATATCCGGATTCCGTCCGCTTTCGACCCATCCCTGGTCCAAATTTGCGCTCGGTTTGGGGTGAAACGGACGCGTGCGGACGGCCTCGAC
>NC_041382.1:727418953-727428778 GCF_002162155.2 Triticum dicoccoides | reverse complement strand
CCAAATCACGTCTCGACATGGCCGCCACCACGCCCGCGCTTCCGCCGTAGTTTTGGTCGTCGATCGGAGGAGGTTTGGCCCTCGCCGTCCTTGCCGGTGGCAGAGGGGACACGACTGCCGGCGACGTACCATGGCGGCCGAGGCAGATTCCCACGAGAGCTCCAGAGGGGCCTGTAGCCAGCCGGCAACCACCCTGCTACGTCGAGGTGATCATCACGGCCTCTTCGCCACCACGAGCGCAAGGTATTCGACCTTTTGCCAACAAAGGTATGGACAGTGGAGACGAGTTTTTCTACCATCACTTCCTTTGTTCATCGGACGATTCGTCGTCGGATGATGACGATCTTGTGGTGGCTGCACTGGTCGTTCACGACCATATTCAACGGCAGCTTCCTCGGTACAGGGGGTCAGTCCCTGGCCGTGCTCCCAACCTGAACCGCAACAGGAAGAGAAGCCATGCCCTGCTCTATGCAGATTACTTTGCCAACACCCCGCTCTTCAGGCCGGATAAATTTCGTCGCCGTTTTCGTATGGCCAGGCATGTGTTCAATCGTATCCGAGAGGGAGTGGTTGCTCATTACCCATACTTCGAGTGCAAGACGGATGCCCTTGGCAAGCTTGGATTCTCCTCCTACCAGAAATGCACCGCGGCCATCCGCATGCTTACATATGGAATTCCAGGCGATCTGGTGGATGAGTATGTGCGTATAAGTGAGACAACATGTCTGATGTCAATGTACAAGTTTTGCCAGGCTGTGATCGAGGTTTTTGGCCCAGAGTACTTGAGACAGCCAACTGCCGTTGATACAGAGAGATTGTTGGCGACCAACGCAGCTAAAGGCTTTCCAGGTATGCTTGGCAGCATAGATTGTATGCACTGGGAGTGAAAGAACTGTCCATTTGCTTGGCAGGGCCAGTACAAGGGGCATGTTAACGGGTGCACTGTCATATTAGAAGCGGTGGCATCACAAGATCTTTGGATATGACATTCTTTCTTCGGCATGGCAGGTTCTCACAATGATATCAACGTGCTGCAGCGTTCTCCAGTCTTCGCGAGGCTTGCAGAAGGCCACTCTCCACCTGTCAACTTTGAGATCAACGGCCACCATTACAACAAGGGATACTATCTAGCAGATGGTATATATCCTCAGTGGTCAACTTTTGTGAAGACAATCTCGAAACCCCAAGGTGAGAAGAGAAAGAGTTTTGCCCAAATGCAAGAGAGTGTTAGAAAGGATGTGGAACGTGCTTTTGGTGTGCTTCAATCCCGGTGGGGTATCGTTCGAAACCCTGCACTGTCATGGGATGAAAGGAAGCTTTGGGAGGTGATGACTGCTTGTGTGATCATGCACAACATGATCGTCGAGGACGAGCGTGATGAGAGTATCTTCGACCAAGGATTTGATTATCAAGGTGAAAATATTGAGCCCCTGCACCAAGACCCGGCCACATTTGAACAGTTTGCCCAATTCCACCGTGAGATGCGTGATTGGCACACTCATGTGAATCTTCAAAATGACTTGGTTGAGCACGTGTGGGATCACGTTGGCAATCAATAGATGTATTTGTTCATTTTATGTTCAGTCAAGACAATTTCGATTTGGTTGTAAAACTATTTTATTAAAGACAATTTCAATTGGGTTGTAAAACTATTTTAATTTTCAGACAAATATTTGCGTTCGAAACTAGTTTTAATGCAAATTTGGGCAATTCTTGGCCCTGACGGACAGGACAGGGCAAAAGGATGCGGCCGCGCGTTGGGCGCACGGCCACCGCATCCCAGGACAGGCCCGGACACGACCCCAAATCCCTACCCAAAGGGACAAAAACAGGACAAAACGGACGTCCGTTTGGGGTCGCGCGGTGAAGTTGGCCTAGAGTATTGTTTACTAATACATGCATGCCAAGTTGCCAACACGTCGACATGCATGCCTTTTCTTTGCAAAAAAAAAAAGAAGACATGCATGCCTTTGGAGTTTGGAGTGAATCCTGCACACGTACAGTGAGGGTGCGTGCCTGGTTGATAAGCTTAGCCACGCACATGGAGCCCAGTCTTAGCGACAAAATTTCAGGACAGGCCAGTCAAAATTTGACAGTCCAACTGTGGAAAATTGATATCGACCAAGCCACAAACATGGCGTATGTTTTCCTTGCCGGGAAAATATGCATGGCTCCGAAAGGTGAGCCTTTTCTTAAATAGGCATCGCAGGAACGCGACGTAATACAGTATGTATACGTACGGTGCTACAGTGTTGGGCCAGTATGTCAGTGTCGTGAATCGTACGTACTATACATGTGTTTGGTATGAAACCAGAACACGCAGCGGAGGTGATAAGCTTATCCACGTGCACATGGTTTTAGTTGTCCGACCTCACAAATTTATTACAGCTGTGAAATGGCTCCCGAACATACTTTCCTTGCGGGGAAATGGCCCCCAAAAACGACACCACATAGTAGTAGGAGTACAGACTACAAAGCAGTACTGTACGTGCGGTGCTGCTGTCCTGGGCCAGGATGTCACTGTCTTGGATCGTCGTACATGCACATGCATGGCAACGACATAGTAATACAGACTACAGAGTATATACAGTGTACTGTACGTACAATGCCACTGTCTTGGACCAGTATGGTAGTCGTAGTGTCGTGGGTCGTACTGCTAGGATATGCATGACAACTTCGACGTGCATTTCCGTGGAGTGAATCCTGCACACACTGCACAGTGGCGGCCCGTGCGTGTTCGATGGTAGGCTAGCTACGCAGGAATGATCTACCAGCTAGCCACCTTTCCCTCCGTGTTCCGTCCACGGTATATCCAGCATCGTCAGAAAGGATGATGCATGCTTCGGCACAAGCTGCATGCCATGCCGCGCCATGGATAGATAAATAGTAGCCGCCATGGTGAACCGGAGCGCCCAAGCCCCTAGCCCTAGCAGCCGGGCTATGCAAGCAAAAACACCGCGCGCGCATCCTCGGCGGTTCTCCGGTCGTCCATCGGATGAGTAACTTTCGGTACCACCTTTGATGTGCTCTGGGCGCCCATTAGGCCAACTTCACCGCGCGACCCCAAATCGTTCGGGTTGTCCGTTTAGGGTAAAAAAGGGCCTAGCGAGAATACTCAAACAGATAAAACTGTCCGTTGGTGTCCGTTTCTGTCTGGTCCAACCCCAAATCCAGATCAAAGTTGGGTCACAAATGCGTCTGAACGGACACCGACGGACGCTCTCCTCGGCCTCTCTCGTCCGCTCGTGTCCGCCCGTGGCCCACCTATCAGCGACCCATGCATCTAGCTCCTGGCGACCTCGTCGCTCCCACGCCCGCCGCAGTGTTCCGCCCGCCGTTCCGCCGCCGCGTTCGCCACGGCGCCATGCATCTAGCTAGCTAGTGCTTGCATGCGCAGCAGCAGCCGGGTGCTAGCTAGCTAGCTAATGCTTGCATGCGCAGCAGCAGCATCCGGGTGCTAGCTAGCTAGCAAGCTACTCCACGCAGTCTGTGCAGCAGCTCGACGGCGAGCTCACGACCCGGCGCTTGGACGTTCGGGCAACAGCAACTCCACGCCGGACCACGGCTCCTCCGGGTACTGCCGAACCAGGTCCGTGGCCTCCCGCGCGAGCAGCCTGGCGTAGGGCACGGCCAGGAAGGCTAGCGCGCCAAGCACGGCACGAGCGCGGGCGCGTCAAACACGGCCAGAGGCGGCGCGCGCGCTGGGGGAGCTCGGGGCGGCGCACCCTGGCGGCGTTGCGGTAGGTGGGTAGCTTGGGGCGGGGCGGGCGCGCTCCGGCGAGCGCGGGGCGGCCCGGGAGCTCGGGGCGTGCGGGGCCGCCGGGGAGCTCTGCGCGGGCGCGGCGACAGCGGCGGAGGGCGGCGCGCGTGCAATTTCGGCTCGGGGCGGCGCGCAGCGACGGCGGCTCTGCGCGGGGCGCGTGCAAGCGCGGCGCGGCGACGGCGGCTCAGGCCGACGCGCGGCGGCGGGCGAGCAGGCTAGCACGTGGGCGAGTAGCAGGGCAGCTTGCGCGCGGTGCCCGACGGGCGAGCTCGACGCGGACGAGTAGCAGGGCAAGCGCGGCTGGCGAGCTCGGCGCGGGGCGCGGCAGTGGCGAGCAAGCGTGGGCGGGGAGACGCTGCAACGAGACGGGGCGGACCGTTTGGGGTCAAGACGCCTGTCCGCCCCCCGGACGTCTGCCGAATCGCATCCAAACGGACGTCCAAAAGATAGATGCGGACGTCCGTTTGGAGTCCTGCGGTGGAGTTGGCCTTACTGCACTGCGGAGTACTACTTTCTTTACGATATCCGCAGCGGAGTACTACTTTCTTTACCATACAAAAATATTACTTTGCAGAAAGAAAGAAAAAACGTTTGGTCCGCGGCGCCGCGGTGAGCAGTGCACAGTGGAATACGGAGGCATGCAGCATGCTACTGGATCAGACAGTGCCATGCATGTTACGTACCACCCTCCCACGTCTACGTACGTGCGTACCTCTACGGGCATGGTGGTACCCGTGGTCCTACAATGCATGCGCTGTACGTACTAAGTGTCAGACGCCAGTGAGTGTGCTAGCCCCCCCGGTAAGCAGAGTTAAGTACGTTATCCCGGGAGGTAGCCCCCCCGGTAAGCAGAGTTAAGTACGTTATCCCGGGAGGGGAGGGGAGAGTAGAGCTAATGATGGGGTTTGGGGTAGGGGTAAGCTCCAACCATTTTGTCACCCGGAAAGACGCGCCGCGGAATGGAATAAGCAAGCCGCAGTTAACCCTTGGAATCTCTCAGTACTGCCGCTGCCAGTACGCCATGATTAGACGTGGTTTTAGATGGATTGGACAGGAGCCTATAGGGGCTGTCGATGAGGGTGACCCGATCGACCTGATGGAAAGTCCGGTGGCTCCAACCATGGACGTGGTCCGGCCATGGCCATGGCCAAAGGGGGAAAAGGGGGCGCAGCAGCAAAGAGAAAGAAAAGAGTCTACGGACGGACGGAAGCCAGGCGAGGCCAAGCAGAAGGACGGCGAGGGGAAAGAGCCCCGGCTTTATTGACTACGTCGTTCGTTTCTCCGCTAGCTTTTCCGGTGGTGCATGCCCGTGGGTGGGGCGCGTGCTCGGCCGGATGGCCGGACGGACGGACCAGGCTACCCCGGCGGGCGGGTCCTTGTCGTCGCATGACACGCGCGCCCTACGCCTGCCTCGTCTCGTCTCGTACGCCAAGCGTGAGGAGGATGATGGGGGATGGCGGACGGCTGGGATCGGGCGCGGCGGGGCGCGGGGGCCGAGGTGCACGCGCGGGGAAGGGACGACGGTACGACGGGGAAAAGAACGGAGCAGGCGGACTCGATGGCGCGAGGGGAGGGAGGGAATCATGGAGTGAGTGGCTGCGGATGGGATGTGACGCGTGCTTTCCGGGCCGTCCCGTCTCGTCTCGTCCTCCCGTATGTCTACTGCGGCCACGATCGTGGTTCGTGGGCGTGGCTGCCTCCCCCGCGGTTCGATATGTTGGTTTTTCTCTTCTTCTTCTTTTTAGGAAAACCTAGAACTTTATTTAAATACAGTTCTCAGATATTTCTGAGGATATAACATGCAAAATACAGTACAAATCTGGGGCAGCAGAGTCCCAAAATAAATTAGTACCTCCGTCCTGCTTTATTAATCCTCTTTGTATTCTGTGTCAAAATTTAATCTTAAATTTAACTAACAAAATATAAACCTGAACGGAGATAGTGACAATATAAACCCTCTCTAGCCTAAGAGTGGACTGCCTCATTTGCCGATCTATGTACCCAGCTAACTTTGGCATCCTGAAGGCCACCGATCCTCTCGTTCAAATCCTCAATCAACGGTCCATTTGCTGACAAATTCTTCTCTTTTTTATTCAGCATCATAACAAGGCCCTTGTACAGGATGAACAAAACCCGAACTGTAGTTACTAGAACAAAAATGTGAGAGAGAGTAAAAGTGAGAAGATTTTTCATCTCTTTTACTCCATTTATTCATTATAGTAGATAAAGTTAGAGCATTTGGCCTCGCCCAATACTGATGTGAAGGTTAAAGTAAGATACGTCAAATACTGAAAATTATGATGGAATCACTGTTGGTTAAATATTGGGGCTCCCTCTATGATTGGTGTTGATCGGGTTAATTGTTTCAAACACTTAATATAGATGATCCAGAAATTAGCAAATCGATGGAAAAAGATAATCCTCTCCTTTGGAGGTAAGGAGGCCTTACTGAAAGCAGTGGCCAAGCCACCCCTACATACGCAATGAGTGTGTTTAAATTTCCGAAGAAAATTTGTAAGGAGATTACTGATGTAACACCGTAGTATTGAAGGGGTGATGAGTATGACCAAAGCAGGATGCATTGGTTTGCGTGGTGGAAAATGTGTGTACCGAAGAAGCAAGGATGTATGGGTTTTCATGACATTCACAGTTTCAATTTGGCGATGCTGGCAAAACAATGTTGGAGGTTGATTGAGAACAAAATGAATCATTGTGTGCCGGAATGTTGAGAGATAGATATTACCCCAATGGGGGATATTCTTAACTATGAATTAAAAAGAAAGGTCATCGTATGTATGGTAGAGTATATGGGCAGGGATCCAAACCTTCAAGAAGTCTTCATTTGGAGAGTATGAGATCGTGCAAAAATAGATATTTCAAGTGATTGTTGGATCCCAAGCAGTGCATCAAGGAAAATGGTGACAATAGGGATAATCAAGTATTGTCAAGAGTGAATGATCTTATAGACCAGTTTCGGGGGAGTGAGATGAACAACTAATCCGGGACAACTTTGGCATATTGATGCGGAGCGTATTCTGCAGATTCCGCTACACCATCAGGTAACGGAGGACTACGTTGCATGGTACCTTACAAAAAACATGATTTTCTCAGTACGTTCAGCCTATTATAAAGAATGGGACCATACATACATTGATAGCACTAGTCTCAGTCACCATGGTGGTCCCCGGCCACACCTGATACGGAGGAAAATTTGGAGTCTAAAAATGCCGGAGAAAATTAAGATCTTCCTATGGAGATGTCTACATAATGCTATTTCCAGTTTTTGTGGTCTTGCAAACCGTTACACTGGCTATATTTCTCAATGCCCAATTTGCAAAGTGAAAGCAGAATATATCAAGCTTGCTTTGTTTAACTGCGTGAAAGCAAATGTAGTATGGGCTGCTCTTGGGTTTGAGAGGGTCGGACATGATACGCCACTTGTTGATCGCTCGGGTTCCGGTGTGCTCGAATTCCTCATGTGTGATCAATCGACACAACACAATTATGACGACTCGATAGAGCTTCCAGAGTTGATAGCTACAACGGATTGGTTTGTATGGTGGCAGCGTAGACAGCAGGTCGGAGGGTAGCAAGTGCAGACGCCGTTGCGATCGGCGCTAGCCATCCATGCATTGGCTCTTTAACTCCACACGATCGGCAGCGAAACAAACTACTGCACTTAGACGGAACACATGGCCCATTGTTTTGGCAGCACAACAAATTTTAAACGTTGATGCGTCTTTTATTGAGGATCTGCATTCGGAGTCATGTGGGGCAATAGTTAGAGACCACATAGATAATTTCATTGCTGCTTCTACTTCTCGCCTTGAGCATGTGGCAAATGTTGTCTCTGCGGAAGCGAAGCAAGGTATTTCGGGTCCTTTATAGGGAAGGCATATCATAGAGAATTATAATTATCATATATCATATCGGGTAGGTTTTGGTATTTCGTTGCTACAAGCATGGGTTATTGTAAAATAACACATGTCATTTGGATACTTCTCTTCAACTCCAAAGATGTTAGTTGAGTCCCTGGCTCCCCAATTGATTGACCTGCAATAATACCTACGGCTTCTCCCAATTCGACCAGATCACTATGAGTAGGACTCCGGCCATAGCATAATTGACAGATCCAAGAAGTGCTTCGGCAAGTAAAGATTCGGCTCAATCTTTTTTTTTCTAAAAAAGATTAAGCCGAGTTTAATTGCAATCAATTAGAAGAATAAAGAAGAATTACTGCATTTCATAACTGGTTTTTTTCTCTTTTTATTTCGTTTCTTTTTTATTTATACCTTCTTTATCTTTAGTTTTATCTAGTTAATCAATAGTATCTACCGGCTCGAACTCGAATTTGATCGCCTTCCATACTTCACAAGCTACGGCTAGTTCAGGACTCCATTTGCAAGCTGCTCGGATAATTTCATTACCTTCGCGAGCAAGATCACGCCCTTCGTTACGAGCTTGTACACAGGCTTCTAAAGCCACTCGATTAGCTGCTGCACCAGGTGCATTTCCCCAAGGATGTCCTAAAGTTCCTCCACCAAATTGTAATACAGAATCGTCCCCAAAGATTTCGGTCAGAGCTGGCATATGCCAAACATGAATACCACCTGAAGCTACTGGTATAACACCTGGCATGGATACCCAATCCTGAGTGAAAAAGATACCGCGAGCACGATCTTTTTCAATAAAATCATCGCGCAATAAATCAACAAAACCTAAAGTCATTTCGTGTTCCCCTTCTAACTTACCTACTACTGTACCGGAGTGGATATGATCTCCCCCAGACATACGCAATGCCATTTCTTATACCTTCTATTTTATATGATATTTCATAAGAATAAACCATAGGGATAGGGTCTAGAATAGAAGTAATAAAGTGAATAAAAAGAGGGGGCAATCTAAATATTGCTAATATATTAGGACCATCTTATTAATAATTCTAATGAGTTATCTTGGAATTTAGAATCAAATAAAAAACCCTATATTATGCTCAAGGAAAGTAGATATAGATAGGAGCTTATGCCCTCAAAAAATACACTAGTTTCTTAAATTAAAAATAAAAAAGATTTTTTTCTTACGTCGAGAAATATTTGTTTTTCAAGATAAACAATGTCCGTTAGGTTAAGAAGATGGGAAAGCGCCTTTCTCTCTATAAGAACAGTGCGTTCCGATGTGTGAAGTGGGAGAGAGGGGATGTGATGATTGAGGTTTTGAATAAGACAACCTTTGCATTTTAGATTTGGATCTATGGGGTTATTACTTAGTAAGTCTATTTTGTACAAGAGCCCCTCCTATCTGATAGAAAAGGGTCCCATGATCCCGAGCCGATCTTACCTTGGCTCGCAAACCCCAAGTTTGTCTATGAAGAGCTAATCTAATTGTATTTTTTTCTAGAATGGATTTCTTATGTGGAATACTAATGGATAGGGCTTCGTTGCTAAGTGCTACAAGATCTAGTGCACTGGAAAATAATAAAATATAGTATTATCATATGATCATGATAATGGAATCAAATACGCAGTATTTACAGAAAAAAGTCTTCATTTATTGGGAAAGAATCAATATACTTTTAATGTCGAATCGGGATTCACTAAGACAGAAATAAAGCATTGGGTCAAACTCTTCTTTGATGTTAAGGTGGTAGCTGTGAATAGCCATCGACTACCTGACCAATTCGAAACAAAAATAAAAAGGAACATAGTTCCAATAAAGGGAACCCAGGGACCATATTCTTCTCCAATCTGAGTTTTGCTCAAGTCTCGAATAAACTTTGGGGAGTCAGAGTCGAAAAGAGGATTCCTCGCTTCTTTCTCTCATGCAAAACTGTGCATGAGACTTTCATCTCGCACGGCTCCTAAGTGATAAAAGAAAGAAGAACTCGTCTTCTCTCTTTTTTGATTACCTTCCTTGCGTATGTATAAGACCGAATCCATTCTTTTTCGAAATTGATTTCAAAAAAGAACTACTAATCCTTAACTATGAAATATTTACTCATGGGTGGGGCAAGCTCTTCTATTCTGGTTCATGGTTTCTCTTGGCTATATGGTTCATCTGGGGGG
>NC_041382.1:727414003-727418652 GCF_002162155.2 Triticum dicoccoides | reverse complement strand
AAGAAATTGTGAACGGTCTTATCAATACACAAATGTATAACTCCCCAGGAATTTACTACTAAATAGAAAAGATTTGAAAATCATGGCATGGGTCTCCTTTTTTTCTTTCTTTAGAGTTTTCTATATGCACAATTTCTCGATGTTTCGATGAGAATTTCTTGACTTTCCATATATAGAAAGAGATAGACTATAAATGACATCTCTTATGTCAATAAGACTTATCGAGACGAATAAATAGATTAACCTTGAAACAACAACGATTAATTACTCTTGCTATAAAACAGGCTCATATTTTATCTTTCTTACCGTTTCGTAACTATGAGAACGAAAAGCAATTTCAAACCCAGTCAATTTCAGGTGGAGTCTTGGAGTATTTCGATCGATCAGTCATATAGGCCCGAGTCAGACATCAAATAGCTTCGATTTGCATTATCTGTAGGACACCTTATATGTATCAAAATCGATATCAAAATGCGAGTTTATTGTATCCCATTTGATATCTTCGTATCCGAGAATCCACAAATTCTACCCCGCATTTTTGGCAAAATCTCTCGTTTTCGTTTTCAGCTCCGCTTCAAAACCATACATGAAACCTTAGCTTCATACGGCTTCTCTATGATCAGAAAAACGAAAGGACTGTTTTGTTCCTAGCCCCTGGGGCGTAGATAGAATTAGATAAAATAAAATAGATTTGAAAGTCCTAAATTAGACCAAAGGAATTCCGTCTGCTAGAATAAGAATTTGTTTTTCAAGATAAACAATGTCCATTAGGCACCTAATCTTTATGTCATAATAGACCCGAACACTTGCCTCGGAAAATATTGGCTAGTAATTGTGAAGCCCCAATTCTCGATTGAAAGGGACACCAAAGGCCTATGCCCTCCCTCTCTATCTATCCAAGAGATGGAAGGGCAGAGCTTTTTTTTTGGTTTTTTCATCTTTTCATCAAAGAGTTGAACAATGAAGATAGATGGCAAGTGCCTGATCGATTTGATCAGGCCGTGTAGGAACAAGGTTCAAATCGTTCGTTCGTTAGGATGCCTCAGCTGCATACATCACTGCACGGCATTACTTGAAGGTTTAAAGTTAGTTCAAAGTATGGGGTGCAATAATGTCTTGGTGATGATGGACAATTCTTTTTTTGGTCGATGCTATACATTTGAATGAGGAACATTCTATGGTGGTGGCTCCAGCTTTAGATGATTGCGGAGAATTATTACGAGAGTTCGGGAAGGTTACTATTGAGTACTGTAATAGAGAATCAAATGTAGTTGGTCATGAGCTAGCTGAGTGGGGGTGTGCAAACACCCCTTTTTTTAGGATAAATGCATCTTTGGGTACTATTGCTAAATTTTTAGCAGACGATGTAAGCATTATTTGAGATTAATAAAGCTGGCCATAAAGGCCTTTTCATAAAAAAATATAGTAGATGAAGTTGTGTCAAAAATTTCCTTTTTAAAAATATGTTTTGTCAGTTGGGTCCTTATTATTAGGGTACACATGGTGTACAACATCAACATGTTTTCCTCTGTATCTGTTTTCCTTCACTATGGGGACTACTAATTTGGGATATTTTTTTAAATGTTGGCAGGAGAGCTGCCAAATTCATTGATTAGAAAGGAGTATTACAAATAATACCCCCAAAGGAGGAATACATAGGTTTTCGCTCGGTTTTCCTTAATAAACCGGACAACCACTTTTTCATTTTTTCTTTTTTGACTAACTAGCAAAAGAGTCCGTGCGTTGCAATGGGAGAAAAAACAAAACACACACTCTTAACCGAACAACCATCATTCAAGACCACAATAGGCCCATCTTCTTTATTTTAACGACGCATCATATTTGTGTTGCCGCTTATCCCTCTTCTCACCCTCGCTGGCGATGGTCTTAGTGTTCACACAAACCAAAACGTGTTTGAATGTGGTTAATCCTAAGACGTCTCTCTCTCTCTCCTCCCTCCCCCCCTCTCTCTCTCTGGCTTTCTCTCACACTCTCGATGAGAAATCTGTTGTTTTCTCCTGTGATGTATTCAAAGGTATGCATGTGTAGTTCTTCATGTTTTCTTTTCCCTATATGACTATAGTGGGTGTTTATTTGCAACTCGGATCGCCGCCTGTACGAAAGAAAAATGGATCGTGCGCTATAGTTATAAGTTTGCTTCCAAAACAATATCTAAAAAATATTTAACGGGTAAAATTAGCATCATATTCAGATTTCACACATTTTTCTAATCAAATTTCATATATAACCTATGAAAATCGGGGTAACGGTTTAAAAGATACGTATAATTTAGGAAACCATTTGTTTGACTTAAATATCTTCCGAAATAATATTTATAAGTACTTAACAGGTTAAAATAATCTTATATTCGTATTCTGCATATTTTTCTAATAAAAATTCATATATAACATGTTTAATATGGAGTTACGGTTTAAAAGATATGAATGGTTTAGAAAAGCATTTGTTTGACTTAAATATGATCCGCGGATGGAATACCTAAAAAGTCGGGGGGTTTCAAAAACTGTAAAATAACGGTTCGGTGTGACTTAAATTCGGACCGCGGGTTGATTTCATGAAAACGCAGGTTTTTTTTTTGCAAAACAGCGCGACGGACGGGCAGAAACACTACCTGCTTTATTATTAGGTAGAGATCTGGGACAATAGTGGGGCTTCGTTCGCACTGTTGATGCTGACTGCTCAGAGTGTCTTCTCGTGTTTTTTCTTGCTCATAAGTTTGGGGTCTCAAATAAGAGCTAAACATCGGCCGCAAAAAAAATTGATAGCTAAACGTGGTTAGCATTTTTTTAGGGATAAACACTGTTAGCTTAATATGATGGGTCGTTCCGGTTGCTAAACGTGGCATGGAATGGATGAAAGAAAAGCTTCGTGATATCATATGGGCTGTGTGTGGCTGTAACTCGTCCCCATTTGGTTAAAAGCAAAGTTTAGTTTTTTTAGGGGTTCCAGTCTAGTTAGTTTTCTTAGGCAAATCAATCCATTTAGTTTTTTTTAGGCAAAATCAGTCCATTTAGTGAGTTGAGAAGAAAAAGGATGGCCAACGGGTCCATTGGCACTATTTTTTTTTTTTGAGATTTGGGCCCCTTGGGTACTTATCTTTGTCAATCAGCTTCTTTTTTGAAAGATCCGGTTTGAGCCTGCTTCATTGATTTAGGAGAAAGCATACCGGAAAAACAAGGAAGATCAAGTGATCATGGTGCACAAGAGCATTACGCAAGTTACAAACAAAAAAGAAAAATGGAGAGAGGGGCGCCCAACGCTCACAGAAACTGTCTATCTCACAGTGGCGTCCCCGAACGGGGGCTCTAAGCATGCGGCTCCGGCAGTCCTCCAATGTGCAAGATCGAGCTTTATAGCCTGGAGAACATCGTCAGTTCGTGGCATTTTCTCTCTGAAAACGCATGCATTCCGCTCTTTCCACATGTGCCAAGCAATCAAAAGCGTCATTGTTTTGAGCCCTCGCCTCTGGCCGGCTGGTGCGCCTGATCATCTCCAGGCAATGCTGCAGAGAGTTGTGGGAAGGCAGCCTGTTGAGACCCAGTGCCTCGCAGCCATTCCATGTGGAAGCAGACCTCCAAATCGTCTTGTAGAAAGGGCAATCCCACATCAGATGCAGAGCAGACTCCAGGCTCCTCATACATAAACCGCAGAAGTACCATTCGGCCAACCCCTCCTCTGCAGTCTGTCATTGCACCAGATCCTGTTGTTATGCAGTAGCCAGTCGAACATCTTGACAGTCCCAGGCGCCTAGCATTTCCAGACAGCGCTGTTGTGGCTCGTGCTCGGCGTGTCCTTAAAGAGCATCTTGTACGCAGCCCGGGCAGAGTACATCGCCCCTCCTCCTGCAGTCCCAGCGATCCGATCAGCAACTTGACTGTCGAGGGTGATCTTAGCTTGCTGGAGCCGCCGCCAGAGGCACAAGAAATCGACAGCGATGTGTGTCGTGTCGCCGTGGCGGAGATCCCTGATCCACTGGCCGTTGTCGAGCGCAGCGGCCACCGATCGGTTTTTGCGCCGAGAGTGCTTGAACATGCTCGGGAAAGCAACACTTAGGGGTGTACCATCAAGCCAGGGGCACGTCCAAAACCCTATCCTTTGACCGTCTCCGGTCGTGATCGTCGTTGCTCTAGCGAACAACCCCGTGTCATCCTTGTCGCATGGCAAGGGGAAGGCCGTCCAGGGCCTCGTCGGTTGCTGCCAGTACGCCCATAGCCAGCGCAGTCGGAGAGCTGAACTGAACCGGAGCAGGTCTAGAATCCCCAACCCGCCCTTCTCTCACTACTAGAAAAATGGCTATAGATAATATAGACACTAATGGCGCACCAGACATGTGGTGCACCACCACTATATAGCAGTGGCGCATCATGTGTTGGTGCGCCATTAGTGTCTATCACACTAATGGCGCACCACACCAATGGTGCGCCACTACTAACATATTTTTTTATTTTTCCAAAAATACTAATGGCGCACCAGGTCAGAGTGCGCCATTACTAGTTTTAACTAGTAATGGCGCACCACTCACCCCGTGCGCCATTACTAACATTTTTTTTTTCAAAACTAGTAATGACGCACCTTGGTACAGTGCGCCATTACTATTCTCCCCCCTCTATCCCTTTTACCCTCGCCCCCCC